>NC_079225.1:40762619-41052607 GCF_029633865.1 Lampris incognitus | reverse complement strand
GAGACGGAGAGAGAGAGAGAGAGAGGGAGAGAGGGAGAGAGAGGGAGAGAGGGAGAGAGGGAGAGAGGGAGAGAGAGAGAGGGAGAGAGAGAGAGAGAGAGAGAGAGAGGAGAGAGAGAGAGAGAGAGAGAGAGAGAGAGAGAGAGGGAGAGAGGGAGAGACCTGGGAAGGGGTGTATCTCACAGAAAGCCTTGAGTCTGCTGAGGTGGGTCTGGGGTGGTAGGGAAAACCTGACATTCGGTCTCCTCATCCAAGGTTTGTGTGTGTGTGTGTGTGTGTGTGTGTGTGTGTGTGTGTGTGTGTGTGTGTGTGTGTGTGTGTGTGTGTGTGTGTGTGTGGGTGTGTGTGTGGGTGTGTGATAACAGACAGTTCAAGGACAGATGACATAACACCTGCACCTGAGCAACATGAGCCGGTGAGAGGAGCTCCGTGGGAAGAAGGGGGCGGAGTCTAGGGTTGGCCCACAGGTCAAGTGGCAGCACCCGTACCGCATTTGCCCTCACCTGTATAGGCTCGGAGGAGGAGACTGAGAGCGATGAAATGATTACACGGGGAAATGTCCGGTAGTTCAGTCGGACCAAGCCAGGTCAAATATGGCCTCCCTCCTCCTTTCTCCCTTTATTTCAAATCCATCTTCTCTGCCCTGTCTGACCCCTGAATTCGGGTCACGGGGATGCTGGAGTCTATCCCAGCAGTCACTGGGCGGCAGGCGGGCAGACACCCTGGACAGGCCGCCAATCCATCACAGCCCCCCCCCCCCCCACACACTCATACAAACCTAGGGACAATTCTCAGCATGGCTGATTCACCTGACCTACATGCCTTTGGACTGTGGGAGGAAACCGGAGCACCCGGAGGAAACCCACGCAGACACGGGGAGAACATGCAAACTCCACCACAGAGGACGACCCCCCAAGGTTGGACTACCCCGGGGTTCGAACCCAGGACCTTGCTGTGAGGTGACTGCGCTAACCACTGCGCCACCGCGCCGCCATATTTTGATTCTCTGAGAACAACATCTGACATAAGCTCTTCATAACGCCGGCTGTAAATAATCACGTTGGATCGTTAGCAAATATTTTTCTGGGAAACACAAAATGCTGCACCCATAGAAAATGAACTGCGAGTGCAAGGTTTGACTGACCCTGCCTAATCAACAGTAAAATTGCCAGGATGTAACCCTATAAAAATGTATCACACAGAAGAGGAAGACAAATAGGGAAGTGGCGAAATAACTGTTCCTCTGCGGTGCCGCTGCTGGTACAATAGTTTGTTAGCGGTTGTTTGCTGAATGCATGTTCATCTGTTACTTTGCCGTCGCATAGCTTTGCTGTTCACCGTCCTCTGTAAAGTACCAGTGGTCCATATTCCAAAACCACCTTAGTCCTGTCTAAACCAGGGTCCATATCCTACCCGCAGCCTTAATCCCTAAACCTAAAACACTCCCCAACCAGCTAGCTACAGGAAGAAAGAGGGGGGGGGGGGGAGGCTGGACGCCATCACCGTCAACGGGACTGCTGTAGACCGAGTCAAGAAACGCCAAGTTCCTCGGCGTCCGCATCACCGAGGACCTCACACCCGGGATGAACACACCGGCCGCGTGGTGAAAAAGGCGGCTGAGGAAGTTCGGCACGGGGCCCAGGATTCTACGGGCCTTCTACGGAGGCACAACCGAGAGCGTCCCTGAGCGGAATGCACCACCGCCTGGCACGGGAACTGTACTGCCCACAACCGCAAAACGCTGCGGAGGGTGGTGCGGGGCGGCCCAGGGCATCAGTGGATGTGAGTTTCCCTCCATCCAGGCCAAATACAACAGATGTTGTGTCAGCGAAGCCCGCAGGATTATCAGAGACCCCAGCCACCCCCAACTATGGACCGTTCCAGCTGCCACCGTCAGGCAAGCGGTGCCGCAGCCTCAAAGTCCGGACCTGTAGCCTCCGAGACAGCTTCTTCCACCGAGCAACCAGGGCTTTTGAACAAAGAACATTAAAGACACCAAGCCTGGTGCCGGACTGACGGGTACCGACCTATGGTCTTCAGCGGATCATCCGCTGTCTTTGTCGTTGCCGCCGTTGTGTTCGTGGCCAGACATCGTTTCTATCCTGTTATCCGTCCTGACGGTGACACGTTAAGCAACTTTTTACATTTAAAAGCAGCACAAAACAGGAAAAGCGATGTCACGGACACGGGACAGACGCCTTCAAACCAACGCGCTTGTAGCGATTCTTGTACCTCGGCCTCCCAACATGAATCTGAATCCCTCCATCCCGGTAGTCGCCGGTGGTAATCCTACACTCGGCAGGACATTGCATTTCTAACGAGGCAGCGGCGTCTCGAGAAAAACCGCGTCGGCGTGCCGTGACAGAGAAGCGGGGAAGTCCACATCCAGCCAAGGCGCTGGGAGGGGGAATGCGGAGAGGATTTTCCGAGAGGCTGTGTAAAATACAGGATATTCATCTGCATAACTTATGATGAAGACCCTAGAGTCTTCTCGCGCCGACGTGTTCCCCCATCTTCCCGAACAAAATGGGCTTTTTCATATACCGTGGCTGCGGTGTTGTTATGGTTTGCCTGCTTGTACCGAAAACAGAATTCTCTGAACGGTGAATTTCCTATTACACACTCCTGGCTGTTTCTCACTCCATGTCTGATCAATACCCCGGAGTAAATTTTACAGCTAGACACTTCATATAGTGCTCTTCTATAGTGGAAACCATGATGTGGACCATGATACTACAAGTAGAGGGGAGGTGATATAACTACAGTATACATTGACACAGTATATAGTTACTATAGTATATTGTTCAAAGCATTTAGTTAGAGGCGATATGAATCAATGAAAGCCACTTTATTTGACGTTGTATTCTTACAACGAATTTAACCCATCCTATTGTATAGGACCTGGGGACCAACTCCAGTTCTTCTTTCCATTGCCTTGCTCAGGGGCACAGACAGGGGTAGTAACCCTAACATGCATGTCTTTTTGACGGCGGGAGGAAACCGGAGGAAACCCACGCAGACACGGGGGAGAACATGCAAACTTCAAACAGAAAGGACCCGGGACGGCCTGGGGCTCGAACCCAGGACCCTCTTGCTGTGAGGCCGCGGTGCTAACCACTGGGCCACCGTGCCGATGGAGTGCTTTAGTTAGAGGGGTGGTTCTCAACCAAGTCCTCAGGTATGACCAGTGCTACTGGTACTACTGGTTCTCTACTCTGTCAGCTAGTTTATCACATTCGCCTTTTGTTCCAGGTGTCAAACCTCCCTGACCGGCGGCTAAATAACTGAACAACAGGTAAATGCAATGTACCACCTGCTACAACAGAAAACCGGCAGTCCCGGTGGTACCTGAGGATCTGAATGAGAACCACCTCGCTAGAAGGATGAAACTGTAATACGTAGTAAGACGTATGTAGTTAGAGTTAGAGGTGATCTAACTTTAGCATACAGTTAAGCAGAGGTGATATTACAACTACGGTGTATATTTACCCCGGGCGCTGCACGGCGGCTGCCCTCTGCTCCTAGCTAAACAGCCAGGACGGGTTAAATGCAGACGAAGAATTTGCCCCACGGGAGTCAATAGAGTAGTAAAATAAGTAAATGAAAATGTAGAGTATTTACTCAGAAGTGATATAACTATAGTCTATACTAGTTCAAAGGATTTCCTTCAAGTGATCTTCAAGGCCCTCCACCCGACACTGCGTTTTCACTGTTGCTTTTCAAGGGCTGTGGGGCCCCTAGCGCCCATGCACCATGTGTTTCGGTACGTGCATTACTACTCCCGAGCTGCCGGAAGTGTCTCTGGGTCTGTGCCAACGCCAATTCAAGTACATGCACCGCGCTCGGCGAATGGAGCTACCCCGCTACGCTACGCTACGCTGCGCTGCGCCTCTCTATTTTGAAACGGCTTCAGCGCGAGGTGTGCCGGCGAAACTGGAGTAGTGTAAGCTGCATGGGCGCTCACCAGATCCCTGTGGAGCACCCAGTTGGCATGGAGGTAATGGATCCCGTCCAGAATCTGATACAGGAGGGACTTAACCATCCCACGGGGCAGCTGCATGGGCTTCTTGTTGGCCTTGGAGGCGCGGTGGAACTTGATAATGTGCTGGGAGGGAGAGAAGAAGACGACACCTCTGTCACGGACCAAAGCGAAGCGTAGATTTTCGTGTGTAGCCATTTTTTTTTTTTACAATCCTTTATTGTCGAGACCTCTGACTGATCAAACTAGAGCTCTTATTTTATTCGAAAAAGGTGCGTAAGCATTTGACTCGCTTACTAGCACTTCCAGTACTACACTGGCAGGACTACACGGTGAAAACAACACGGGAATTTTTGCCCCCTGTTTCTTAACAGCACCAGCCTATTGCACTGTTTTATGGACTATTTTCTCTTGGCGTATATTATTTATCATAAACCGTTGTGTTCTAATGGTGTTTGTCTGAAACTATTGTGTTTGTTGTCGGCGCTGCCATTCCTTGGCACGGTCACTGATCAAAAAATTATTTTATTAATCTCAAGGTGACTTCCTCCTCAGATAATGATTAAATAAATCATTATCTGATTTATTTAATCATTATCTGAGTAGATATTTATTTATATACCGTGTATCCCCCCAATATAAATAAATAAATTAATTAATTAATATGTGTATATAAATACATTATCTGAGTAGTAAAAATTAATAAGGGAAAACTCAACAATGTTCTGGGGGGGGGGGGGGTGAATGATCAGGGCATGTGACTCCACATACACACAAATCTAACCTCCCGACTGTCTGAGCACCCGCCAGCCGACACGCGGGGCGGATCAGCAACTTGGCTGACCACCAAACATGATTTGCGGTTCCTAATGTGTTTACCCGCATTTGGCCGGTGGCCTAGAGTCGATTTGACACCCTTGTTCAATGATGTTCACGAGCTGATTTGTAAAGGTGTGATACAACATTAATGCAATACCGCTACCACACAGCTAGACATTCTGGATGTTTTATGTGGCGCTCGTCAACCGTTTCAAGAAACTGACAATGACAACCGGCGAACAGCGGCAACCACTTTTTCAGATTTCTCTGCGTTATGCTGTATTCTCTGTCTGTTTGCGGTGTGGGGAGGTGGTGGCGCGAACTCACGTTTGCACCGACTACGCAGTGTCTTTATCCACGACTAAGTCCGCGTCTAAGTTTGTGTCATCGTGTGAAGTTTTTATTTTGATCTTCGTTTTTTTTTTTTTATTATTTTAATTTAATGGCTGGGAAGGCTGGCGCTGGATCGGCTGAGGGAGCTAGGTCTGCTTCATCCTGTGGGCCCAGGGACCATGGTCCTGCTCGGAGCTGTGCCCAAGAGGAAAAACCAAGGCGGTCTGGCGGCGGCCTCGCCTAGCGTCTACTGAGCAGTGTTTTTGTCTACTTCTGTGTCATGGTGTGGAGTGTGGGGAAGGTGTGTTGAAGGTGTCTGGCTGGGAGAGCTGGCGCTGGATCGGCAGAGGGAGCTTGGTCTGCTGCATCCTGTGGGCCCAGGGACCATGGCCCTGCTCGGAGCTGTGCCCGAGAGAAAACATTGAGGTGGCAGTCTGGTGGCGGCCTCGCCTAGCGTCTACTGAGCAGTGTTTTTGTCTGCTTCTGTGTCATGGTGTGGAGTGCAGGGGAGGTATGTCGAAGGTGTCTGGCTGGGAGAGCTGGTGTTGGATCGGCTGAGGGAGCTTGGTCTGCTTCGTCCTGTGGGCCCAGGGACCATGGTCCTGCTCGGAGCTGTGCCCGAGAGGAAACACCGAGGCGGCGGTCTGGCGGCGGCCTCGCCTAGCGTCTACTGAGCAGTGTTTTTGTCTGCTTCTGTGTCATGGTGTGGAGTGCAGGGGAGGTGTGTCGAAGGTGTCTGGCTGGGAGAGCTGGCGCTGGATCGGCTGAGGGAGCTTGGTCTGCAGCGTCCTGTGGGCCCAGGGACCATGGCCCTGGTTGGAGCTGTGCCCAAGAGGAAAAACCAAGGCGGTCTGGCGGCGGCCTCACCTAGCATCAACTGAGCAGTGTTTGTGTCTGCATCTGTGTCATGGTGTGGAGTGCGGGGAGGTGTGTCGAAGGTGTCTGGCTGGGAGAGCTGGCGCTGGATCGGCTGGGAGAGCTTGGTCTGTTGCGTCCGCCGGGCCCAAGGACCACAGCCCTGCTCAGAGCTGCACCCAAAGAGGAAGCACTGAGGGCAGTCTGACAGGGCGCGCAAGCGAGACAGGCTAAGCTAACAGCTAGCCCATGCAGACGTTCTCTGGACAGTGGACTTTTTGGACTGTGTTGCACTGAATGGGACTGTGTCGTTTAATGTTTGTGTAGGTTTTTTTGTTCTTATCTTTTGCCTCTCTCTGTTCTGGTATGTTTTTGGGTGGAGTCGTTTTTGGACATTTTGGATATGTGTTTTTATCTTTTGTGTTGCACTGCTGTGGGCTGGGTGAAACGACATTTCGTTTCTTTTGTGTACGCAAGTACATGATAGAAATGATAATAAATTGTTCCCGATTATCAATGACGTGGCGTGTTGATACGTCCTCAAACATTTTTTTAACACATGGACCACTTGGATAGCTGTAGTTTGTGCAAGAGAAATGGCTTTTTCAAGCACTATACAACTGAAATAGTCAGCTAAAATTGTTTTCATTGAGGAACTACAGAAATAGTCCAAAGTCAGCGGCCGGGGAGACTCACCCACAGGTCGTGTTCGGCGTAGTCGAAGAGGAGCCAAACCTTTCTGTCGCTGTGAGACAGGAACACCTTCTGCAGGGCAATGACGTTCGGGTGCTTCAGCTCTCGTAAAAGCTGGAAGACAAAACGCAGAACGAAATACCAGAATTTACCCGTATGACAAGGCACAAGGCTTCGTATCTCACAGTTATGGAAGGAGAGAGAGAGAGAGAGAATGAACATTTAGTGGACACTTAAGGCTAATCTGAAGCTCCATGTAGTATTATGGGTGAGCAAATTTTCAGCATGCTCATCGTATGTCTATACGTAATATACAGGCATGCATCATTTAATAGTCAAGTCAAATTCATTTGCTCTATAACACAACTACATCCCAGACAGGGATGCAACGATTACACTACATCCTCATTCTTGCAACAGGTAAACAGAAAAAACAACAATGTACAGCACCCCCTTATCCTTACACCCTCAATTAAGAGAAAAAAATGTGTCAAAAAAATAAATGGGGGGGAGAGGGGCGTCCGGGTAGCATAGTGGTCTATTCTGTTGCCTACCAACACGAGGATCACTGGATTGAATCCCCCGTGTTACCTCCGGGTTGGTCAGGCGTCCCCTACAGACACAATTGGCCGAGTCTGCGGGTGGGAAGCCGGATGTGGGTCTGTGTCCTGGTCGCTGCACTAGTGCCTCCTCTGGTCGGTCGGGGCGCCTGTTTTTGGGAGGGAGGGGGAACTGGGGGGGGAATAGCGTGACCCTCCCACGTGCTACGTCCCCCTGGTGAAGCGCCTCACTGTCAGGTGAAAAGAAGCGGCTGGTGACCAGAGGTGGGAAAACCCAGTCCAGAAAGTAAAAACCCTAACCGGGTCTTTACTCCATCCACGTATTAAACCAGCTGATTTGAGAAACTAGTCAGTGCAACCTGACGGTTTAGTACATGGGTGGAGTGAAGACACAGTTAGGATTTTTACTTTCTGGACCGGGTTTTTCCACCTCTGCTGGTGACCCCACCCACATGTATCGGGGGAGGCGTGTGGTAGTCTGCAGCCCTCCCCGTATCGGCAGAGGGGGTGGAGCAGCGACCGGGACGGCTCGGGAGAATGGGGTAATTGGGCAGGTACAACTGGGGGAGAACACCCCCCCCTCCCCAAATAAATAAATAAATAAACGGGAGAAACCTCAAAAAGAGCATCAGAGGAGGAATCTCTCTTCCACGGATGGACAGATGTGCTGAATGGTGGTGAGTGGATGGAGTAGACGATGCGGTAATAGATTTAGAACAGCCCCTGAGTCATTGTTGAAATAACAATTATGCAAGAAAATGGCCAACAACCTGGCAGCTTAGGCCGTTTCAGGAATAAGTGACTTTCTGTAATGTCTGAGCCTGCGGGGCAACTGACTGAGCGCCGCCGCTGCTGCACCACCCAGCCAATGTTAATGGCCGACCTTAGAGAGAAACCTCATGCGAGGCTTGACCTCAAACTGCTCAGCAGATTGCTCTCAACCCTACAGCTCACTCAAAACCCCGACTGCCTCCACCGACAGTCGGCGTGGACCAAATCCACTTATATAAGATCGATGGCCACCATATTAAAGCCCTCTCTCCAGTGAGAGGTAGTGTAAGGTTACACTGCTAATGGCCACAGCAGTCGAGCGGCTGGGGTGGAGTCGGTCTCGCTCTCTTCCATCACACAATGTACATGTACTGTGTATTGACAAGTACCTTTATGAGAGTGTAAATGAATACACAGTACAGTTTTAAGCACAATATATTATATATATATTCCTTTATATATTATATATTTCCTATATAGTATATATTTATATAGCAATACTGATACAGGAAAAAAGTTTAACATGTATCAGTATTGATATCCCGCTCCTCATTAGCTGATATATATATTTCCTATATAGTATATATTTATATAGCAATACTGATACAGGAAAAAAGTTTAACATGTATCAGTATTGATATTCCGCTCCTCATTAGTTGAGCACGTATAACAACACCATTGACGGTTTCAGAAAACCCCCCCCCCGCTATGTCAACATATACATTATATATGTCATATGTATGTCATATAAGTAATATATGTCTATATACATTTCCTTTTTTTTACATTTTCAATATCATCCAGAACCTCTGTGAAATGGACATAACAGTCATATTCCATGTTACAACCAGAACGAAGAGCACAGAGACGGGTAGCGTTTTAAATTAAAACGTCACTAGACGGGATACCGTATCGTAATTCATTCATCTTGCCGTTAATCAGGAATTTCAGTGTGTAACAGGTTACATAAGTGCCTTTAAAGAACATATCTTACATTTCATGGAGCTGCATTACTGCTTCACTACCCTGCGACAGTACTCGGGAGATTCGACTGCAGTTTACTCATCAGAGGACCCGACTTCGCCGCTCCTGTTGGCTCCAAGAGAAACCGCAGCGCTAATGGAGGTTAGTCACAGGACAGATGCATAATGAAGGCCCTCCACACGGGCCTCCACCGCACGCACCGCCTATCAGACACCATATCGCTCCATTCGTCGCTCTTCCCTGCACGTGTCCGGACCTTTCCAAGCTCGCTCGCTCGCTCGCTCACTCCAGGCCATTTACTGACTCTCATCCATGATAATCCATAATGTATTAGGCCGGTGTGTCCTTTTGAAACCTACTTTACAGACATGCTGAAATGAAAATGTCTTTTTCATGCATTTAGCCAATTATGCATGCCCCGATGGAGCTCTCGTTAACAATGTGTACCAAAAAAAAACATAAAATGGAGATAAAACACAAACTTTGTACACTCTTAACTCTATCCAATCATTTTAATCCAAGCTGTAGTCCCCCCCCCCTCAACATATAGAAACTGTGCAGTCATTCCTACTCATTTTTCAAGACTGCTGTCAGGCGGCTTTCAATCTAGTGTACGATGAGAAAATGGTTTCAGTGTTGTTGTTTTTTTAGAAGAAGAAGAAGAAGAAGAAGAAGAAGAAGAGGAGGAGGAGGAGGACTTCAATTTATAATAACTTCATTCATACAATTATTTCAACTCATCAAATGCGGGTCGACATCATCAGAAAGAAGCAAATATTAAAACACTAAGCAGAACAAAGGAAACAAACAACGAGGCAGTTTGAAAGTGCTCAAGGGGGCGTCCGGGTAGCGGTAGCGGTCTATTCTAACACGGGGATCGCTGGTTCGAATCCCCGTGTTACCTCCGGCTTGGTCGGGCGTCCCTACAGACGCAATTGGCCGTGTCTGCGGGTGGGAAGCCACGGATGTGGGTGTGTGTCCAGGCCGCTGCACCAGCGCCTCCTCTGGTGGGTCGGGGCGCCTGTTCACGGGGGAGGGGGAACTGGGGGGGGGATAGCGTGATCCTCCCACCTGCCTCGTCCTCCCTGGTGAAACTCCTCACTGTCAGGTGGAAAGGAGCGGCTGGCGACTCCACGTGTATGGGAGGAGGCGTGCGGTAGTCTGAAGCCCTCCCCGGATCGGCGGCGGCGGCGGCGGGAGTACAAGGGGGGAGAAAAAGCGGGGGGGGGGAATCAAAAAGTAAAAAGTGCTCAGGATTCAGTCAACAGAGAACCAAGATCAAGAACAACTCCGACACGTAAGATAGTGAAAGTAAAATATTAAAACAAAGAGATGGGAAACAAAAAATAACAAAATACATGAAATAAAGTAAAAGCTCCCTTTGGCTCGAATCCCCCGGTGGCTGTTGGGACGGGCCGGGTCCGGGGGAAGAGGGAATCTGGACTCGTTCCACCTCGATGTTCTGTTTCAAATGGAAATACATCAAAGCGAGGTAGAAAAACACCGAAAAAAAGCCATTTCAGCATGTTTTTCGACTTTGAACACCGTGGGCGGGGAGTGGAGGGGAGGGGAGGGGAGGGGGGGAGGCGGTAAAGCCGTCCACAATTCACTTAATCATTGACCCTCCGTGTGCTGGTTCTGTGCCATCTGATCTGGGATCTCGGGTAAATAAAGGCGCTGAAGAAGCGCTGTCACACTACGCCTTGTATTTGTTTTTCCTTTCTGTCGCCTCCGTCGCTCGGGAAGAGATCCGGTCCCAACAATCCCACGGGAAAGGACGGCCTGTCTCCTTGGCCCGTACCAGGCACGTCTCCCCGTCTCCAAAACATGCGACGCATTAAGTGCGGGTCTGAGGTCAGAAGGAGACAGAATCCACAAGCAGACGCCGGCTAGCAGAACCGGCCACCGACGGGTTGGGGTTGTTATTGTGACGGGAATTTAAACGGTGTGGGAACGCTGCTACGATACGCAGACGAGCAGCGCCGTGAGACGCGGTAGGCCAGCCAATGGGAGACGGGCCATTTGTAGACACCAAACCAGAATAATGAGGGCTAACAGTGGTGTGTGTGTGTCCACCAGACCCGAACATGTACGCCTGTTAAAAATCTCCTGTAGCTGTAATGTGTACCATCTGCGGCTGCTTTAGTTCTTGCGGCCTTTCTGTCGCATCTCCGCGACTCGCGCATGAGAACAATGCGGCTGGACTGCATGCCGGCTGCACAGCATTCCAGCGCCGATGCAAATCTGACTCGCGCCACGTCTGGTTTCGGTTATCGAACGTTGACCTGGTTAAACGGATCAGACGTTTGTGTGCCCCGAGCTGGCGGCGAACGTGCGCTGACTGGAGGGAAGAGGTGAGGACGTGACTGGGGGAACTGAAATCTCCTAGATACGCCCCTGCAGCCTCGTCAACGGGTGCGTTCGTAACTCCAGACGCTCCGCGGACACAGATTGGGTCACATCGGTGGTTCTCCACCGAGCCCTCAGGTACCACCTGTACTGCTGGTTTTCTATTCTACCAGGTAGTTTGTTATGTTCGCCTGGTGTAAAAATCCACCTGGTTGAAGGCTGGGACAGCGGGTGATTGTAATGACCTACCTGGCTGTATAGGAAACCAGCAGCAGTGGTGGTACCTGAGGACCTGATTGAGAACCAGCAAGTTACAGAGTAGAGCTGCTCTCTCTGGTCAATGCACTGTTCACTCACTCTCTCAATCATGCTTAAGGTGTGTGTGTGTGTGTGTGTGTGTGTGGTGTTGAATACCACTGTAGGTTTTCCACTAAACCTCTGGTCTCAAGCTGTACACTTGGTTTTGAGGCAAGTTGGCTCGAGGTCAAACCCAAGACAACTGTTGGCACCTGAACCCCGCTATACACAAGACGAGACGGATTTCCAAACAAGGGACTTTTAAGCCCCGTTGTGAAGCGGTGGGAGAATTCAAATCTGACCATTCGAGTTCCGCTTTGACATGAATGAACAAGCTCCTCGTGTGCAAGAATGCATCACCAAAATCACTGGTGGGGGAAAAAAGGTGAAAAGGGTTGGCAAGAATTTCTTGGCTTTGGGGAAAAAAGGGCAGGAACTCCACACTTTTCCAACTTGATCTAGTCAAGAATGTTTTCTTGTTTTACTGTAGTAAGAGTTATTGTCTTGCAAAATCTGGTGGTGAAAACCACCTTTTCTTTGTTGCAACTGCACAGCCACAGGCATCCCCCCTCGGTTTGTCAGTATTCAGAGCAGCTGGACGCTGTTGACACAGTAATGCATCAAAATGCCCTGCATAACTTTGTTCTGTTTGTTCCCTGGAAGTCAGTAGTACTTCCTGAAAGGGGAAATAAAGTCGGGCTGTTTATTTGTTGATAACCCTTTTTTCCAGTACCCATGACCCAGAGAGAAAATTACAGTTTGGCCTCTGGAAGTGAAGGGAACCTGTGGTTAAAGTGATTCACATGTTTTTGTCGGACAGCCCGAGGGCCCGCAGAGCAGGCGGGGAAGTTCTCCAGATTGCTGAGTTTTGGGCAGCGTTTTGGAGGCAGGTAGAGTTAGGAGTGTTTCGTCTGGGCGACGACAAAGACCTGATCGTCAATAACCTCTTCGCCTCTTTATATGTTTGTATTTCCGCCGGCAGAAATAACATCCTGGTTGAATACCGACGCTTAAATCGGTGGTTCTTAATCAGGTCCTCAGATAACGCCTGTACTGTTTATTTGCTTTTTTGAGGGGGGGGGGGTTTCCCCCCTTTTCTCCCCCATTGTACATAGCCAAGTACCCCACTCTTCTGAGCTGTCCCGGTCGCTGCTCTGCCCCCTCTGCCGATCCGGAGGGGGCTGCAGACTACCACATGCCTCCTCCGACACATGTGGCGTCATCAGCCGCTTCTTTTCACCCGACAGAGAGGAGTTTCGCCAGGGGGACGTAGCTTGTGGGAGGATCACGCTATTCCCCCCAGTACCCCCCCCAACCGGTGCCCCAACCGACCAGAGGAGGCGCTAGTGCAGCGACCAGGACACACACCCACATCCGGCTTCCCACCCGCAGACACGGCCAATGGTGTCTGTAGGGACGCCCGACCAAGCCGGAGGTCACACGGGGATTCGAACTGGAGATCCCCGTGTTGGTAGGCAACAGAATAGACCGCCACGCCACCCGGACGCCTCAGTTTATTTGCTTTTCTGCCAGCTAGTTTATCACATTCACCTGTTATTCCGGTTATTCCAGCTCCAACCAGGGAGGATTTGACGTGGAACGACAGGTGAATGCAATGAACTACCTGGCAGAATAGATAAACAGCAGTACCGGTGGTATCTGAGGACCTGGTTGAGAACCACCGCTCTAAATGGCGCAAGCGTCTGCCACGAAGATCGGTAGGAATTGTTTCCGCATTGGCTGTGGACTCTGACTGCCTACTTTGATTTACCTGACGAGGGTCCGGCGACTGACTGCGTGCCTGGCGTTTCTAGGACCGTGCAGTTACTACATCTCACAGACTGTAGCGCCATTTCCAGCGTGTCCTTCCTACCGGGCGCCCGAACCCTGTCACTGTGAATAAATCCACTTCAGCTCCAGGAAAACCGCGTTCACGCCCCCACAGACCTCGGCTAAAAAGTCAGCACAGCTGTTCTCCTCGGTCTCTCTTTTCCTCTGCCTCTTTCCCTGCTTTACCACTGTCTCAGCGAACAGTAACCGACCCATCAGATCAGAATAGAAATCCCTAAACTTTTTCAGCAAAAAAAAAACAAACACAGGAAATACTCCCAAACACCGCTTCCAAGGTTTACTGGCGTTACTGATCACCGGTGCAGAGACACTCAGTAATTCAACGGTTATAATCACTTCTGTCTTTCACCCACATGTTTAACATTACATTACATTACAGTCATTTAGCCGACGCTTTTATCCAGGGCGACTTACAATAAGTGCATTTAACGTAAGAAATCAGGAGAACTACTAGTTTAACAGAAATTGGGTTTTTTTTTTCTATCACTGAATTTAACCTCAGGGTGCATTTTGTCATAGAATCTACTTTGCCAAATTTACCCTCGGCGAAACCAGATTATTTTTACAAAAGCCACAAATATATCTAACCCTGTTGTAGTGTCAAGGCAAGCACTGGATTTGGAGCCCGGAGAGGTTGCAGCGGTGGAACAATGCTGTGGTTTTGTGCAGCCTGTTTGATTTGGCTGAGGTTATGGTTTAATCACAACCTTAATCCCGGGGCTATAACGGGGCATTGTGGGAATGAGCCCCCAGCTTAGGGACCTCTTGAGCCCCAGGCTTGTGGCACCAATTTTAGTCAAGAGGGCTGACTATCAACTGGGCCAATCGGGGCGACCACTTGCTCCTGTAACCAATTTTGACAGTAACTGTAAACTCTAGCGTTAGCAATCAGCAGCAAATGCAGGCCAGAGCTACTGCGTTCACGAGTTCTCAGGGGTTGAGACTCATCTAGCTTGTAACTTGAGTTGGTAACAGCATATACATTCTAGTTTATCCATGGAAAGCTGTATCTTCAACTAGCTGGATGGGAGCTTCTATTCAATATTCTTCCCATTGCGTGAAACCAGCGATGGAGAGTCATGAGACATCGAGGGCCATATGTAAACCGGTTTTCCGACAAAAACATTATGCAAATTTGTTATTAGCGTACAAGCTTCACCCAGAGCACCCTTACCATCTCACTTGTCTTCGTTATCATTCTTCTGAGCGCCTTTTTGCCGCTGAACTAGTTTCAACAAGCTTAAGCAATGAAGTCAAAGGTGTTTTCAATTGAGATGGCTGATTAGACCGCTTCTCGGGTCTGTCTGGGTGTGTACACAGTGTGTTTGATTGACATCAGTTCAGCTATATAAGTTTGTCTGTAAGTACATTATGTAACCTTGCATTCAAGGCATGTCAGGCTGTATTCTCTCTAAGTTGTGAAGTGGTGTGCATTCATGTGCATTATGCTCAAAAGATTGGAGACAAGATGGGGGTGAGCGAAGATGGAGACAAGTGTCTTCTGTATCAGAAAATCAGAAACACTTTGCCGTTTCATTTCATGCACTTGCACACATGAAATGAAACGAAACATCGTTTCCCCCAGCCCACAGCAGCACAAAAACACATCCCAAAAACTACAAGAACTACAAGAACACACATATCCAAACTAAACAAGAAAAATTACCATCCAGGAGAACAAACGCCAGCCAGGATGACTGTCAGAACTGCCGATCTGCATGGGCTAGCAGTTAGCTTAGCCTGCCCCGCTTCCGCATCCTGTCAAACTGCCCTCAGTGTTTCCTCTTAGGACGCAACTCCAGTCAGGGCCGTGGTCCTTGGGCCCACAGGATGCAGCAGACCAAGCTCCCTCAGCCAATCCAACGCCAGCTCTCCCAGCCAGACACCTTCGACACACCTTCCCGCACTCCACATGACGACACTAAAAACACAGTCAGGGCTAGGCGAGGCCGCCGCTACACCGCCCTCGGTGTTATCAGAACTGCCGATCTGCATGGGCTAGCAGTTAGCTTAGCCTGCCCTGCTTCCACATCCTGTCAGACCGCCCTTGGTATTGCCTCTTTCAGGCACAGCTCCAGGCAGGGCTGTGGTCCCTGGGCCCACAGGACGCAGCAGACCAAGCTCTCCCAGCTGATCCAGCACCAGCTCTCCCAGCCATCAAACGAAGATGAACTTAGACACAGACGTGGACAAAGACACTGCATGGACGGTACTGGGTGAGTCCGCCGCAAATGTGAATTCGCGCAGCCATCTTCCCACACTGGTACTGGGTGAGGCCACTGCAAATGCGAATTTGCGCTGCGATCTTCCCACACCGAAATTGAATGCCGTAGCATTATTGCTTATCAAGGAATATCCATCCATGTTTAAAATTCCTACTTGTGGTTCATCTTCTGACTTTATTATTCAAATTTTATTTCTGTTCACATATGGCTCAATGCGTTCACCGTTAGTGGAAAGAGCGGTTACGTCACAACTCTGTCAATTCGTGCTGCATCCACAATTCTGATCTCTCCCAGACTGAATCACCCGACATAATAAAGTCTTCACGTGGCCCTTCCCGGTCGGAGACTCGCTCAAACCATAAATCCAACACCACTTGAATTCAGGGTACGTTTGTTTTGTTGCACCTGGTAGGGCAAACAACTTACACAATTGTTTTTTTTGAGTACATCGTATATATGTTAACCTCAGCATGTACATACATAGCTCTGCCCAACTTCAACCTCAGAAAAGGTCTAATCAGCCAAAAGTACCAAACGACAGCTGTGCGGGTGTCCAGGAGCTTCAAGTGCTTTAAACTTAGCCATGCTTCTATTTAGTTTGTATGCTACTTATACTTTTTTTGAGATTTTTTAATTTTCTTGGAAACCCCCCCCCCCCCCAATTGAAATGAATGATGGACAGCTCTGAATCTCACTTTGTGCCGAGGACTGGTGATGTCCCGGTTTACCCCGGGCTCGTAAAATTTAGCTGAAGCGAGCAAACACATTTTCCTGATTTTTTTTTAGTCTATGCTCGCTCTTTAATTGCCGGCACAGCGTTACGCCGATTCATCTCCATAATCAGATGCCCGGAATCTGCCCTTAGCCGAAGAATGCCAGCTGTCCCGGGGGGGAAATTCTCTATCTGCAGAAAACCTTGTGACTCAATTTCATGTGCCACAAGGCAAAGGTCAGTGAGGCTTGTTGTTCAACCTGCTCGGGGCAGGAGGATACACGCAAAGTCAATTTCAACTGGGTTTTCTGCCCCAGATCACGACCGCCTTGTCAATGAGGCTAACAAAGGAACGGCAGGTTGTGTGAAAATGCTAAAATGAAGTGAAACGCTGAAGCATTTCAATTATTTTTCTTTATTTATGAACTGCATAGTACAGGATTTCTCAAGTTCCAATCCTAGATCCATATCCCAGTGGCAAAAATTGGAGTTGTACATCAATCAAGTGGTTTGTTTTGCTACCAGAGGCCTGACTGCTGGACATCACTACTACTACTGCTGTTGTTTTTACTTGTCCCCTGTTTTTGTTTTTGTTTTTGTTTTTTTAAACGTAAACCAAAGGCAATGCTGCTGGAAATGAAGACGAAAGCCAATCAAGACATTTCAGTGCGTGGTGAAGAAGAAAAGAAGGGGAATACATGACGGAAATAAAAAGAAGAGGCTGTTTGTTTTGGCTCTAAAGAAAATGGGTCATGTTTTTAAAAAGCAGCGGAGGGAAAACGCTTACTGGACCGCTTCCAAACGTTCCCGGTTAAACCTGAATCAGGCCGGTGCCGTCGGCTCACCTGCAAAACAGGCTATTATTTCTGACCAGTCTGCTTTCCAGCTCACTAGCCAGCCCATAGCCCGACACTTTTTACACGGGGTTTTTTTTTGTTACAGATCAAAAACAGGACATACCTCAGTAATTTTCTTTTTTCTTTCCAAATTAAGGGAGGCATCCTGTCAACAGCTATGTGGATGTTAATGACACGGCAAAACCACAATTCAAAACTCATCTCGTCCATTGACTCACACCGCCCACGTCCTCCCACCTCCCTCCTCCACACCTTCTGTTACTGTTGTCTTCAGCCTGTACTTTCTCTTATTTCTTCTTCCTCTCGCCCAGCTCCCGTTCCCTTTATTGTTCCGTGGTCACGAGGGGTTTTTAATCACGGCTTTCCCCTCTGCCAATGTTCAAAATCAATCAAAACTAAATGCAATTAATAGTATCGGCTCGTGCCCTTGACATTCAGTGACTCGAGTCACTAGGATCAGTCAGAACTAACAGAAACCATGTTCACATGACATGGAAGGGAATACCCGTTTCCTGTTTTTTTTTCCATTTAATTTTTCAAATGTTCAGTCTTTTGTAACTTATCCTGTTACATGTATTTTGTGTTACGTTATTGTATAGTTGATGTTCTAAAACATTATTTTAATGTGCGTTATATGTCGCATTATCCCAACTTGTGTAATGGCATGTCTTGCTTTGTTATGTCATGTTTTCCTGCTTTGTTATGTTACATTATGTTGTGCTGTGCTATATGAAAGAAATGAAAGCCACTTAATTTGTCACTGTATTCTTACAATGAATGTGTCCTCTGCTTTTAACCCATCCAATCGTACGGGAGCAGTGGGCACTCCATGTCTGATCAATACCCCAGAGTAAATTTTACAGCTAGACACTTCATATAGTGCTCTTCTATAGTGGAAACCATGATGTGGACCATGATACTACAAGTAGAGGGGAGGTGATATAACTACAGTATACATTGACACAGTATATAGTTACTATAGTATATTGTTCAAAGCATTTAGTTGGAGGCGATATGAATCAATGAAAGCCACTTTATTTGACGTTGTATTCTTACAACGAATTTAACCCATCCTATTGTATAGGAGCAGCGGGCAGCTGCAGCACCCGGGGACCAACTCCAGCTCTTCTTTGCACTGCCTTGCTCAGGGGCCCAGACAGGAGTATTAAGCCTAACATGCATGTCTTTTTGATGGTGGGGGGAAACCGGAGCACTCGCAGGAAACCCACGCAGACACGGGGAGAACATGCAAACTCCACACAAGAAGGACCTGGGACGGCCCGGGGCCTTCTCGCTGTGAGGCAACAGTGCTGACCACTGGGCCACCGCGCCGCCGACATATATTCCTATGTGATTTCATGCTATGTGTAATGTGATCTGCAGAGCAAGCCCACCAAGTCAAATTCCACGTCTGCAAACACCCCTGGCCCGATAAAACATACTCCGATTCTGATTACAGCCCTGGTTACGCTCTGCATGAAGAGCGTTGCTACGGCCAAACGTCAAAAAATGGAAAATGTCGTTTGAAGCAGGATTTCAGCCTAAAAAAATGGAAACGACGGCCCGGGAAAATAAAAAGCAGTTTTGTCGTCGCAGGCCGGCCGGCGATCCGGGACCAGCGTGTTTGCAAGGCCGGCTGAAAGACGCGGCTCGGGTGTCGAGAACCCGCAAGAAAAACAGCACGGGCCCTGGATTATTCTGCAGCCGAAGGACTGATTAATGAGTTCTCTCATGTGGCGAGCGGGCTGTGGGTCAATATAACCACAGCAGACTGCCATGTGCGGGAGGGGGGGGTGGTGCAGGAGGGGGCTGGGTGGGGTGCGGGGCTCTGACTGCCACTGGTTGGAGAGAAACACAACGGCTCTTGTCTGCCCGGAGACGCACGCCAAGGCCTCTTTTCTTTTTTTCTTGCTCTCTACGACTGAACAAAGTGACAGCGGTTGGCTCGGCGCGCCCCTATGCACAGCGGGCAGCAGCAGCAGCAGCAGCAGCCATTTGCTGTTCCTCAGACTGGAATCCTGCTGACGAAGCTGAAACCTGTGTGTTTGGTACACCCTGGGTTACAGCTCCAGAGAGGATTAGTGCCGTGCAGGACCCGACATAATGGCAACGCAAGATAAAATCCAGAAAACCTGCGCGTGCGCACACCCGCGCCCATGTGCACACATGCAACCTTGTACACACACACAAACAAACTCGCTATAAAACCCAAAGCCCCAAGCCTGTCATCACATTGCTCAACGCAGTCTAAAACCCGACAATGGCCGTATACATACAGCAGCGGGGTTGATTCATGGTTTCTTAGCCATTTCTTTCGTTTTTTTTTTTGTTTTTGTTTTTTTGAAATTCGTTGCGTTCGCCGTAATAACACACTGGCTGACAAATTGAAAACTCTGCCCCTATAATTTATGGCCAGACATTAGCAATCATTTCATCCCTAGCAACCACACGGGAGACCCGGTCAGCCAACACCCTCTGCAAACACAACCAGAGAATGGTCCTGTTTGCACAGCGATTAAAGGCTGGGGGACGGGGGTGGGGGGGGGGTGATGTGGGCCAGAATACATAAATATGCCTCTTTAGGCATGCTGGTGCAACACCAGATTGGATCGGTGTCACTGGCAGACCACAGGACTTATCTTTAGGTCAATGTGACGATCACAGGAACTGGTCTTATCTGATGTGGAGTAGGGCTGGGCGATATATCTAGCGTATTGATACCGTGATACGAGACTAGCTATCGTCTGGGACTTGGACATTTTAACGTTATGATATGGTATAAGTTGTCTTTTCCTGGTTTGAAAGGCTGCATTAAAAGAGACGACATTTTCTGAACTTGTTAGACTGCGGTAGCCGTGCTACTATTTGCTTCTATCTGCTCGGTCCTTATATCCACATGAGTAGTGACTGTTTATCAAAAATCTCTTGTACGGGGCTGTCCGGGTAGCGGAGCCGTCTATTCCATTGCCTACCAATATGGGGATCGGTGGTTCGAATCCCTGTGTTACCACCGGCTTGGTCGGGCGTCCCTACAGACACAGTTGGCCCTGTCTGTGGGTGGGAAGCCGGATGTGGGTATGTGTCCTGGTCGCGACACTAACGCCTCCTCTGGTCGGTCGGGGCGCCTGCTCACAGGGGGAGGGGGAACGGGGGGGGTAGCGGGATCCTCCCACGTGTTACGTCCCCCTAGCGAAACTCCTCAGAAGAGCCTGGCGACTCCACATGTATCGGAGGAGGCGTGTGGTAGTCTCCCCGGATCGGCAGAGGGGTTGGAGCAGCGACCGGGACGGCTCGCAAGAGTGGGGTAATTGGACGGGTACAATTGGGGAGAAAAGGGGTGGGGGGAATATCACGATATCGCTGATCCAATACTTGATATCGATATTACACCGATATTAAAGGGAGGACTGTTGGTGATTTCACAGTCCTCCCTTTAATATCGGTGTAATATCGATATCAAGTATTGGCTCAGCGATATCGTGATATTCCCCCCCACCCCTTTTCTCCCCAATTGTACTTGGCCAATTACTCTACTCTTCACATCCGGCTCCCCACCCACAGAGACGCCAAGCCGGAGGTAACACAGGGATTCAAACCACCGACCCCGAATTGTTAGGCAACGGACAGACCGCTACGCTACCCGGGTGGCGATATCGCGACGTTTCATTTTGTCCATATTGCCCAGCCCTACTGTGGAGCAGTGCTACGCTGATGACATTCAAGTTTCCTCTTAATTTTGCATAATTTTGTGTTAAATTGAAAATCACCACATGACTACATTATTAAAGTGGGGTTTTTTTGGGGGTGGGGGTGGCATGTTGTTCTGTCCCTGGCACCTGCCACACAGGTGGAGATACTTATCAACAACAAGGACAATTACATTTCCTCAAGCTGTTTGAGCGAATGGTTCAAATCTTTCCGCAGGCATGAGAACAAACCGTGCCGTTACCAACGCCGCCGCCGCCGAGCCGGGGGGGGAGGGGGTGCGGGAATAAACAGGGAATTGTTCCAGGCTAAATGTGAATCTGTCTTGAGGTCAGCGGCACCCTGGGCATTTTCAGCAAAAACAAAAGCCATTGTTTGAAGTGAACGATGAGGGGAAACAAGACTCCTTTCAGGGGAATAACAAAATTCATAAACAGCGTTTCGTTTCACAAAAGGTCAAAACCGAACTCAATGGGCCCAACAGCTGGGACCCGGCGACAGGTGGGCGATCGGACTTTCCAAATTACGGGCGCCCTACAGCCGAGCCAGTACAGTTTCTGGGTCCCACTACAATAACTGGAGACGTAGGAACATGTAATGGAACAAACTGCCATTTTATCGCCCATTGTGACCTTGTTAATGACAAAAAAAGACATTTCGGCGAAATGCTGATCCCAGGCCAGCTGCTGTGCGTTCAAAAGACGTGGCTATATCTGGCTGCACAACTTTAGCCACTCCGCACCGTTTTCCATTCATTCATTCATTCATTCATTCATTCTCTACACACAATCCATTTCAAGGCTGCAGAAGGCCAGGGAGACACCCGGGACAGGTTGCCAGCTCATTGCAGGGTCCACACACACACAATCCTTTACACACCATTCACCCCTATGGACAATTCGGAGCCTCCATTTCACTTAACATGCGTGTCTCTGGACGGTAAGACGAAACGCGAGTACCCAAAGGAGACCTGAAAGTACAACAATATGAAACTTAACATGGACGGGCTGGGGTCGAACCTTTTAGCCTTGGTAGCGACTAAAACCCGCCATGCCACCCACGTTGTTAACCAGTAAGATTTAACTGAATACATCAATTCATTTATCTGACCTTTTTAACGTTTGACTGGTTTATTTAATGGCGTTGACGACCTTTTAATTCTGTCCTGTGTTAATGTTGCGCTGGGTTTTTGTGCGATTTACCACCGCTTGGTTTATAAGGTAGGTTAGTTAAGGGGAAACCGTCAATATTATTGATGTACAATGGAATAATAACACAGCTCATTACTCAAAACTGTGTTAACAAAAGCTCATTTGACTATAATGCGAAATACGTATCGATTACATTTCTGAATGTGTCAGTGCCATTCTGAGGCAGAGACAAACTACTACTACAACCACTACTACTACCACCACAACTATTACTAATACTACTACTATAACTTACTACTATTACCACTACCACAACTACTACTACTACTACCTTACTACTACTATTATTACCACCACCGCAACTACCACTACTACTACTACTACCACAACTACCACTACTACTACCAGCACCACAGCAAATACTACTACTATCACCACAACTACTACCACTACTACTACTACCACCACAACAACTACTACAACTACAACTAATACTACTACTATAACTTATTACTACTACTATTACCACTACAACAACTACCACTACTACTACTACTACCACAACTACCACTACTACTACCATAATTACTACTACCACCACCACAACAACTACTACTACCACAACTACTACCATAACTTACTACTACTACTACTATTACCACTACCACAACTACTACCACAACTACTACTACTACATAACTACTACTACTACCATTACTACTACCACAACTATGACTATTACTACCACAACTACTACTACTACTACCACCACAACTACTACTACCACCACAACTATAACTACTACTACCATCACAACTTACTATTACTACTACCACAACTATAACTACTACTACCATCACAACTTACTATTACTACTACCACAACTACTATTACTACTACTACCATCACAACTTACTATTACTACCACCACAACTATAACTACTACTACCATCACAACTTACTATTACTACTACCACAACTACTATTACTACTACTACTACTGCTACTGAAGGTGATGATGATGACGACGATGATGATGATAATGGCCTTTAACGTTAGTCCATAATATTTGCCTCAGAACACAAAATGTTTTACAATGGTGAGAAAAGGGATTTCTTCAGCTAGACTTCATCAGCCCAAACCGCACCATGAGATCACTCGCCAAACATCTTGCGAAACACACAAGAAAAAACCCAATATGTTGATGTCAGTAAATCCTTGAGCCCAGGGTTTTGTGGGAAATAAGGCGACCAAGTCGAAAACAAACAAGCTGTTGTCAAGGCTGGATTAGTAACCCCCCCCCCCCACCACCACCATCACCACCACACACACATACACACACAAAGACCATGCCAACCCTACGCCAACCACTCCAACCATTAAAGCCCACCTTAATTATTTTGAGCTTCCGGTCAAGCGGGCATGTCAAATCCACCAGACCATAATCACACACCTATTGGTCAAAGGCTGAATAACCAGTCCAGCTGAGCAGGTATGCCTATACAGTTCAGTAGACCAAGTACTGCCATTTCACTCACAAGTCACAAGTCACAAGACAAGGAAACAATCATCCCAAGGCAGTGTACGTCTCTAGACTACGGCAATATTTGTGTTCACAAGCAGATTATTACTGATACTGACTGGGAAACGGCTTACAACGATGCCATCGGAAGGAAATCACACAGCACAGCCGAATGAATGCAAGTTTCAAAATAAGGCTCACCAAGTCAGCTAGGCAACTTCACACAGAACCGCAAAAGTCCACATATAATGAACTTGACAAACCGACTCCAACACAATATGGCAGCATCACACCACAGTGATGCAATACACGTTGTGCAAACAGCATGTCAAATAAACTCAACCACAAAATGTACAGCAACACACGAGGAATGAATGAATGATGATTTATTTCGGACATGTAAATAAGCAAGCTATAACATACAGATAAGCTATTGCCAATAATCTGAAGCGATCAACAAATCCACACATCAAACTCAGCGAACAAATCTCTGTATGCATCAGATTATTTGTTACATGTTCATAAAAGAGTAGAAGGAAGTATACTTACTTTTTCCTACCCCTTCTCACCTACTCTTAAGTTAATTCAGCTACCATACATTGCAAACACAATTCCCACTGTACTCTATAGTTCAAATTCAATGCAAGTTGTGCTGCACAATACAAATTCAACTACTATGAACAATAAGAGAAAAAAGAAAAAAACAACAACATCAAAACACGAAAGAAAGAGAAAAAAGAAAAAGAAAAACACATCCTAATGTCATGCACTAAGAATTAACAGATCTCAATGCTACGTACAACCCAAGTATCCACTCGGTGTCATAGAAAGAAAAATAAAAAAAGCGTAATAAGAAATGTTTAGAGATACATAAAACTAAACAACTCTTTGTCATCCCTATATCTCTTGATAATCAGTCCTTTGTACTTCTTCTTAAACTGCGTAATGTTTGTACTTTGTTTGAGTTCCACAATTTTATCCCACAGATTGAAATGCCCATGCTCTTCAAAATTGTACCAACACATAATTTCTTGAAGTTTGATTTCCTTCTCAAATTATATTCCCCTTCTCTATCTGAGAATATTTTTGTATATTACTCAGTAGTAGACCGTTTCTTGCTTTGAGCATTATTTGTGCTGCATTAAATTCCACTAAATCCCTGAAGTTCAAGGCACTTGACTTTAAAAATAGCTTGTTGATGTGTTCATGATATCCTACATGATTAACTATCCTTATGGCTCTTTTTTTGTAGTATACATAATGGTTGTAAATTGGTTTTGTAGCCATTATCCCATACCTCCACACAGTAGATCAGATATGGTAAAATAAATGAACAATACAGAGTATGCAATGATTTATGATCCAGATTGTGTCTTGCTTTTCCCATGACTGCAATGCTCCTTGCCAGTTTTGCTCACACATATGCTATGTGAGGTTCCCAACAGATTTTGTAGTCTAGTATCACACCTGGGAATTTATCTTCATATACTCTTTCTAGTTGGACATTGTCAATCACTACTTTTACGTTGTTTATTTTATAATTTCCAAACAATAACTTCTAAACTTTGTTTTGTTCAGATTTAATAAGGATAATTTGTTTTTGTCAAACCACTGTTAAATATGGTGTGCCCCAGGGCTCAGTTCTTGGCCCTCTACTTTTCTCTCTTTACATTCTACATCTTGGCCAACTTATACGCAGTTATGGAATAAACTTCCATTGCTATGCTGATGATACTCAGCTGTATGTGCCTATAAGGGCTGTTGATCATACTCAAATGACTAACTTAGAGGCCTGCTTGGCGACTGTGAAAAACTGGATGTCACTTAACTTTCTGCTTTTAAATTCGGATAAAACCAAGATGCTGGTTATTGACCCTGCTAGACACAGACACCAATTTGATCAAGTAACGATAACAATCGACAACTCTGTGGTTTCACAGACTGTGGCAGCCAAAAATCTTGGTGGTACGTTTGATCCCAGCCTTTCCTTTGATAAGCACATTAAAGAAATCACCAAGACTGCCTTTTTTTCCACTTACGTAACATAGCTAAAATTCGGTCTTTTCTCTCCATGGCTGATGCAGAGATTCTAATACATGCATTTGTTTCATCCAGACTTGATTACTGTAATGTTCTGTTTTCAGGTCTGCCACATTCTAGTACTAAAAGTCTTCAGATGGTTCAGAATGCTGCTGCTAGAATCCTAACTAAATCTAGGAAATTTTACCATATTATCCAATTCTTGCCTCCCTTCATTGGCTTCCTATCCATGTTAGATCAGAATACAAGGTGCTTCTGCTGACTTATAAAATCCTAAATGGGCTTGCCCCATCCTACCTGTCTGATCTCCTTAAACCTTACATTTTATCTCGAGCGCTTCGCTCTCAAAATACAGGGCTCCTGTGTGTACCCAAAGTTAAAAAGAAGTCAGCTGGTGGCAGCAGGGCCTTTTTCTATCGGGCTCCGTTCTTGTGGAATAACCTGCCTGCTGCCATCAGACAATCAGAGTCTGTTGAGTCCTTTAAATCCAAACTTAAACCTCATCTTTTTGCCTTAGCTTACAATTAGTTGCCTTTAAGTTGAATGCTTCACAACCCATACTGCATGGCGGGTCGGTTTTCTGTCTAAAAGAATTTACCTACCACTGACGAGATTATAGCGTATAGATTGTGACTAATTGATGACTTAATTGATTATGACTAATTATTATTGCAAACTGTTCTCTTCTCTCACATGTATTTTCTCTCTCTCTCCAAATGATGTCTTCTCCTTTCTCTTTTTCTGTGTGAATGGTGTCATGTGAGTCTCCCTTGTGTGCATGTGCAGTCGGTTCTCCTCCCAGGTCTCCGTGGTGATGGTGGTCGCCACTTGGACGCTGCCTGGCATTCCCCTCATCACATTTTCTTTTTATATATCTTATAAATCCATATAATTTTTTTTTTTACATGGTGACGGAGGTCGCGTGGCTCACATCCTGGGCTGTTCCGGTGGCGTCTGGACACTGCTTGGCATCCTGTGCATCATATTCTTCAAAGTTTTATAAGCCCATTATAATTCTGTTTATCCTCTTTCAGCCTTGTATTGTATAAACTGTGTAAACCCAACATCCATTGCACGTTGTCCGTCTTGGGAGACAGAGCCCTCCTCTGTTGCTCTCCCTGAGGTTTCTTCCTATTTTTCCTCCCTGTTAAAGGCTTTTTGTTTTTTTAGGGAGTTGTTCCTTATCTGATGAGAGGGTCCAAGGACAGGATGTTGTGTTGCTGTTAAGCCCACTGAGGCAAATTTGTAATTTGTGATATTGGGCTACACAAATAAAATTGACTTGACTTGACTTGGCAGTGAACTAACCTCATGTGAGATAACTAACCTCATTCATGGAAACCTAGCTTATTCAAGTGAATAATACCAAAAGAACGATATAAAAATGAATGCGGGACTAAGTAAGATGCCGAAAACTTACCACTTTGAACGAACGAACGAATGAATGATTTATTTCGGTCATATATTTGTGTTCATATGCGACAGACAGTAAAAAATGAAAAACATCACCGTACATATTTACGTCAGTCCATTTCACACAAGAAAACTCAATCAATCAATGAGCGATAAAGGAATAGGCTGAAGCCCAAGGCTTATTGTTGCCTATCCGGTATAGTTCTTAAATTAACCCTAGAATATCAGAGTTAGAAAAGGAAGAAAAGAAAAAAAAAAGAAAAATGTATGCTAAGCTGTAATCCTTAATTATTTTACATTTTAAAGATTTTCTGAAACTCAACGGCGAGCAACACAATTTCACCCCACCATTAAGGCCATTCCATGGCTTGACTCCCCAAACTGAAACACATCTGTGTTTTACATTGGTTCTCACTTGACACGTTTCAGAAATACACAATCCTTTTCCTTCTCTTAATTCAACAAGTTGTTGGGTACAAACAGGAAGGCCTTTACTTCTAGCTTGCAAAAGTGTTTCCAATGTTTTTTAAATGTCTAAGACTTTTAAGGTGCAGGACTGTATAAATAATGGATGAGCGGATTCACGATAATTCCATCTGGCATGGAAACAAGACTCTTTTTTTTAACATAAGCCCTTTATTCATATCGGGGAACCTTTTGAACTGATGCAGTGCTGAGCAAGTTAGCATCAGTCGACTGCTGCACACCGAGGGTTCTGAAAACGGCGTCCGTTATGCGGTGCTTGAACTGGGGGGGGGGGTGCCAGTACTCCTTTTATTCCTTATTCACATGCTTTTCAGATTTTTTTTTTGTATTTTTAGACAGTGGCAGTGGAGAGGTAGACAGGAAATGAGGGGGAGAGAGAGTGAGGGGTATGGCATGCAACAAAGGTCACTGGATGGAATCAAGCCCGCGATGTTACGACCGTGTGGCCACACATAACCATTTGGCTACAACATCCCACCGCTTATTCACATGTTGGCGTGTGTCTCAGCAAAGCGACACATTCTGGATTTCTAGTGAATTAAAGACACTAGCAGATATTGCTGATGTTCACAGCATACATTTATTTAATCAAGGGGACAACCATATCTGACACTAGCTTTAGCGTCAGATCCCGGCCTGATGATGCCCTCCGCTCCTCGTATTCCCGGCGAAATCCCGATACTTTCTCTTGTCTCTAGTCTAAGCGTGTCGCACAAACCAAGCACCTCTGCATCACCAAGCTCCGTGTCCAGCTGTCCTCCAGGCTATTACTGTAAAGAGAATGTAGTGCTACTCGGACTAGCCGCTGACAGAAAAGCAGGCAGGTGGGAACAGGGACAGGTGACCGTCGCGTACTGCCCCCCTGCGCAATACCGTTTATTTTGGGCCATTATGAATCGCCCAGAGAACCTGATACAGAGAGGGCAGAAAAGAGTGCCGGCGGCTTGCGAGAAGTGCCGGTGCACAAGAAAAAGCCACGGCACACCGACGAGTAAAACGTACAAGTGCCGCTCCTGCAAACCGGTGTGCACCGGCCCGCTCGGAGCACTGGCTTTATGAAAGACAACCCCCGGCACAGTCAGTCAGCACAACAATAGACCTTTTTTTTTTTTTAACATTTTCATTTTTGCACTTCTCTTAAACTCTCGCTCTCCAACTGTCATCTTCCCGCAACAACTCACTCCTCACATGATCCCAGCGCCAGACTTCTGCTACGGGTTAGAAATGGATTGATATAATTACATGATTGATATTGCGGCTAAGCTTCTCTCGACTCCTGTCATTACATTCGGAGTCTGCTAGTTCCCCAGAAGAGCTCTTTTAGCAGCCGCTACGCAGAAGGATTACGCTGCAGCTCGGTGTGCAGCAGTCAGCTGAGGCTAACTTGCTCGACGCTGGATCAGTTTAAAAGATTGATCTATCCACTCCTAATGGTTGGAAAATGGGGCTTATGTTAGAAAATACTGGAATTTTCCTTTAATGCTGGGAGACTCAAGAACACGTGGACTGCGGCCACCTATCTCCCAGTCCCCCTTGCATGGGAATGGATTCCTGTTGCTAAGTCTGCCCAGTTTGTAGTGTGTGTGTGTGCGTGCATGCCTGTGTGTGTTGGGAACAAAGATTCCATTGTTCTGCTTTCTCCTCTGTTTTGGTGAAGAAAAATCTGAGAGAAAACCAATTTCTGGTCTCTCTAAGACTCAGCAGGCAAGCCGCTCCTCCCCCATATGGGCCTGTTCTGCCCAGCTCAACAATGGCGGGAGGGGGGGGATCCCATCTCTGCTCACCTACCACCTGCATTCCAAGGCTCCACGCGGGGCCTCCCTCGACTCATGCCCACCTCAGTCTCCCCTTTCCCCGGGGCCCCCGCCCGTACACTTCCCTGAACGGGGGCCCCACCTCCAGCAGAGGAGGCCTCGCTCCTCCGCGTGTAATTCACAGACTTCACGTCCTTCCCCGTCGACTCGGTGAAACCGGTAGGGCAGGACGAACGCAGCGCCAAGCCTGCCGCCCGCAGCACAAAACAACATCCCCCCCCCACCCCCATAAAACGCTTCTCGCCCGCATGCTACGGGACAGACTGCCATGGCCCGACATGACCATTTCTGAGAAGAACGCCGCAGATTTCATGAGAAAATACCCCCCTTGTTTTATATTCCCTGCCCCACGCCTGGCTGAAATCACAAACAGGCCCACCGCTGTCGCCGTCTGGAGGCTTCTCGCGGGGAGCAGTTGTGGAGAGATTAGTCGCCTCAGCTCACTCGCGTGAAAAAAAAAACGAGTTTCTCTGCATGTTTGAGCGACACAAAAAGAGAACAAAACCGACCGTTTCGTTTCCATTTCACTGTCGAGAGTCGTCGCACAAAGAGGCGCAGTAAACGAGGCCTCCGATGGCTCGCTTGACGTCCACCAGCACCTACGAATACGGCGCAAACGCCACTTCTTTACGTCTCTTTCTTTTCCCGCAAAAAGAGAAGCTCGCCGAAGACAGCCGACCTCCCCCCCCCCCCACCAGCTTACGACGAGCCGTAAAATCACGCAACCGGCTGCCTACCGTCTTGTCCGAGCCCGTGACGCCATCTTTGTTCGGCAGAAGCCGGACTCAGCCGGGGGCCAGGTAGAGAGAGAGACCGGTGGGCAGGATGCCCGTCTGACAGCCGATGACATGCAGCTATTGACGCGACGTCAGAGGCGCCGTGGACGGAGAGAAACAACACAGATGACGTTCCGCTGAGGTGAAAGGTCATATACCCGTAATAAGACTGAGGACGGCAACCATGCATACACGCACAAACACACACACAAAGAATCACATCACACACAGGCGGTGGGGCACCTTTACCCTGACTTCTAAAAAGCTTCTAGAAGCTTCATTTTTCGGGTTTTGGTCGTCGGCTCCTGAAACACACACAGACCGTGTTCCCGCTTCTTCCGTACGAGGCGCGTTCAGAAACGCGTGCGCTCGAGCCATCCGGGCGGCGTGGCGGTCTACTCCGTCGCTTACCAACACGGGGATCGGCGGTTCGAATCCCCGTGTTGCCGCCGGCTTGGCCGGGCGTCCCTACAGACACACAACTGGCCGTGTCTGCAGGTGGGAAGCCGGATGCGGGTATGTGTCCTGGTCGCTGCACTAGCGCCTCCTCTGGTCGGTTGGGGGGGGGGGATATCGTGATCCTCCCACGCAGTGAAACTTCTCACTGTCAGGTGAAAAGAAGCAGCTGGCGACTCCACATGTATAGCCTGTTCGCAGTCACGTGATTCTGATGACGCTTGAGACTCAGATGGAGGGCAGGGAGTGAAAAGCAGAACGGACGAGATGGAGCCAGTTCAGCCCGAGCTGCGCTAGTTTATATCAATTTATTTCTGATTTTCCCCTTTTTTCCTCCCAATTTAGTGGCCAATCGATCCCTATTGTAATTCAAACGCCCACCCTCGTACTGCATGCGTACGCCAACTGCATCTCTCCGGCCGGCGGTCTCGAAGGAGAGCCCCTCCCCACTTTCGTGACGAGGCGACTCCAGGCCGAACCACTGCTTTTTCCGACACACCCAGAGACGCATTCACGTGACGAACACAAGCCGACTCCGCCCCCCTCCCGAAGACGGCGTTGCCAATGATTGCTGCTTCATCGAGTCCGGCCATAGTCGGATCTGACGAGACCGGGACGCGAACCCCCGGTCCCCAGTGGGCAACTGCGTCGCCACAAAGCCGACGCTTAGACCGCTACACCACCGCGGACCGCCGAACTGTGCTAGTTTAGACGACATGATGAGAGAAAGGTATAAACAGAAAGTAAGAAATGTTGGACATGATCCTTATGTTATAAAGAGGGATCCGACTCCGTTCCTCCCGACCGGTCAATTTCTTGCACCCCCTCCCCCCCATGAACAACAACTTTTGGCGCTCAATAAAACCTCCTTGTGGCCTCTCGGTTAATGACGCCAAACGTAGGCATTTCAAAAGTTTGTGACAGTGCTTCCTGTGCAGAACATCACTTCCCGCCCTCCCATCTGTAGTTCGCGACATCATATGCAAACAGCCTAATATTGGAGGAGGCGTGTGGTAGGGTGCAGCCCTCCCCGGATCAGCAGAGGGGGTGGGGTTGGAGACCGGGACGGCTCGGGAGAGCGGGGCGATTGGCCGGAGAAAATCGGGACTTGCGGTGTTTGTAGGGTGCCAGGGATAAAAAGCGTCCAAGACGACATGTGATACGTTCAATTGTTTTACAGCTTACAATTAGTACAGCGTCATCCTCCCAGACTGCCGAGGATAATGTTAATGAGAGATGTTATACAACTGGCTGGCTTCACTACAGGACCAAGCGAGAGTGTTCTCCCCCCGGGGTGATGTAATTCAACTGTGGACACTGTGCACAGCAGGGGAAAGACTGCTCTCAGTCTGTCGCCGCACTCTCCAGAGGCGATTTTTGCATGCACACCGCCGAGTCTCACCGTGTTCGGCGGTCCAAGGCCGTGTCTGGCGAGGCCTGCGAGCGGTACTACGCAACACTTTATTATTTTTTTTTACCCTCAATTCTTTCCAAGTGAGGTATGACGTCTCAACACTAACACCTCGAAACAGGCTTTTAAAAGGCCCGATGGAGGTATGTCAGACAGATCCGCCAGCTGACTAAAAATAGCCCCTGTTTTGGTTTTGCATTGTGCACACATGCAAAGTTTAGAAAATGCGGAACCGTGCATTTTACGGTTCGCACCGGACCAGTCGTGGCGCTCTCGTCGCTGATACAAAACCTGATCTCATTTCCCCCCCGGTTTTAGGTTTCATTTGCACCGCTCACAGGGCACCGCACATTTGTCGTGGGATTCCTGCACAGCTTTTAAATCAGCTCGCAAGTCGGAGGGGTCGAAATGCCAGCGAGCTTTACTTCGCGACCTTTGACCCGACGCCTTCAATTTTGCATGACCTAGCGTGCCCCCTTCCTCCGGCTCTAACCTCCGGGGTCCCGTGTTCAGCCCGCGGACCTTGATCTGGGCTACGAGCTGAAGCCATGTGTGCTGTTTTACAGCTGTCCTTGCTGCCTTGCTTTGCTTGGACTTCTTAATTTAGCGCCTCGCGAAAAGCGCTTTGAGCTGCCAGCCATCACACGTTTTCACCGCTACCCTGTTTGGGCAGCATGGCGACACCTGAGTCTCGTACACGAGCCTTGACGCTGGTCTTCAATCTGTTTTACAACTTTTACTTACTATACCACGAGTCAACTAGCTATCCTATCTGTTGACTCTTTTTTGGGGGGGTGGATTTTGTTCCCTCTTTTCCCCCCCCAATTTTATCCGGCCAATTACCTCACTCTTCCGAGCCGTCCCGATCTCTGCTCCGCCCCCTCTGCTGATCCGGGGAGGGCTGCAGACTACCACATGCCTCCTCCGTTACAGGTGGAGTCGCCAGCCGCTTCTTTTCACCTGACAGTGAGGAGTTTCGCCAGGGGGACGTGGCACGTGGGAGGATCACGCTATTCCCCCCCCCCCAGTCCCGAACAGGTGCCCCGGCCGACCAGAGGAGGCGCTAGTGCAGCGACCAGGGCACACACACCCGGCTTCCCACCCGCAGACACGGCCAATTGTGTCTGTAGGGACGCCCGACCAAGCCGGAGGTGACACGGGGAGGATTCGAACCGGCGATCCCCGTGCTGGTAGGCAACGGAATAGACCCCAAAATGCAGTGTTATTAATGCGTTACTGCATAGTCACACAGACACGTCATTAGTTCAGATTTTTCTAACATATAACATATATATATATCTTTGTATGCTCTTCATGTTGCTTCATATTTGCCAGTTGAAGGAATCTGCAGCCAAGTGCTTCATGACGCTGGCTGCACTGTGTGGCAGTTTCACGGGGCGAGTGAAAGTGAAACTCACATCATTCCAGTTTAAAATCACAACGATCAAGCTCCGATAACGGCGTATGCTCGAGCTAGGCGCCGTGTGAACTTTTGTCTAATGAGAGGCGTCGAGGGAGCTGTCAGAACCCATCAGGTGTCAGAGGTAGGACGAGAGCATCGGTTATAGGGGAAGAGAAGAGGAGGGTTCGGTTCGGGTGAAGATAAACGAACATGACGGACAGGGACGTCTAATGACAAGCTATTGGGGGGAAATGAATCATGGCGGAGGAGCGCTTTGAACACACTTCCCTCCGAGCAAACTTTCTCATGAAGTCGACACCCACCAAAACAACCGCGAGCACCAGCAAGCGGCACCCTTAGTGGAAAGACTGGTTTTGAGAAAGTGAAAAAAAGTAGATTACTTCATCAATAGGAATATATAAATGATCAGCGACCGGCCTTCATCTAGTAAATCCGTGTGTGTGTGTGTGTGTGTGAATAAATGCACAGCTGGGTTCACCTTTGTTAGCACGGCACCGCGGGCTTTCTGTCAAAGAATCCCCGCGAGTGGGGGAAGTTTGCAAACAGACGAGCCAGTTCTGGCGACCGTGCGGCGGTAGTGACATTGAGCACAGACCACATATTGACATTGTGAGGGGACCGCTGACTGCATACCTTCCTATCACGGTACGTAGGCAGGCTGGAAACCAGAGCCCCTTACACAACGTCCAATTAGCCCTTTCACAAGGGCAACATTCTTTCCTTATCTGCCGGTCCCTCGGGGACGTACGGGTGAGCCCGTTCCACCAGCGCCATCACCAACCAAGCACTCTGCATCGAGGCTACTCAGCTAGACGCCCGAGGACCCGTGATACGCTCTTGTGTCCGTGTTTTTTCCTGCGGCCTGTGCTTTTCTTTCCCACTCAGGACACCTCAGCAGCACCGCCGCACAACGGTGCCGGAACGCTGCCGATCACGTAGGCGCCATCAAACTAGGAAAACCAACTTCCCAGATGGGATTTTTCACATTCCTCTACAACAGCAGCTCTCGAGGTGTCATGCTTACAAAAGACACGTGACACGACAGAGAGAGAGAGGCTTCGGGAATACCAAAGCGTGCAATGACCCCCTTCCGCACCGAAACCCGAGGCCGAGTTCTTCGGCGTAGCAAAAGATGACCCCTTTCTTGCACTGACAGGAGCCGCTTCGAAAAGGAAACCGGTTTGCTGTGCAGTCCTCGTTTGCACTAAAGCTCGTCGCGTCAATCAACGTGAACTCCCCACAGTGCCGGGTGTGCCGTCAATGTACGTTTTCCTCAGCACGGACCAACAAATAAGCTTCTCGCACCCGAGTACCATGAAGACAAGTGCACGTTGCTCCACGAATGACAGCCCACACCCATGCCCTCACGTCTCATCAACCATGTTGAAAGTTTAAAAACAGCAAAAAGGGTGCAGGACATTGCACACGCCTTCCCTCGTCGACGGGAATTAGCTCGGCGTAAAATCTTGGGATAAAATGAACGAAAGCAGGGAATGTCTTGTGGGGGGCAAAAACAACTAAGGACATTCTGCGTCGCAGCTGCAAAGCTCTTCGAGATTTGGTTTCTGGTCATTTTCATGATCTACCTTCGCACATAAATAAAAACGAAACGCCGTTTCTCCCAGCCCACAAAAAATATTCCCTAAAAACGACACCACTGAAAACGCAAAAACAGAGCGAACAAAACAAATAACAGCACAGTCCAAGGGCAACACACTTGTCTCGTTGAGTTCAAGCAGGTGAGGACCTGGTGACTTTGTGTTGAGCCGACTTCGGCCATGTTTCCTCTATGAAAAGGTTGCACGTTAAGCACTCTCGGACCGCTCTTGGCAGGGACTTGACAATTTGGCCTTGTGAGCACTACGCCCCTTCACGGAGGCACAACAATGTCGGTGTTTTCTAGAGTGCATTGTCATCAGCGGTTAAGAGCATGATAAGAGAAAAAGCAGGGGGAATTTTTCTCTTGTGGGGAAAAACTCATCTCAGTGCGGGTAACGACTATCCTCCCGAAACCGAGCACTTGATTTTCACACACCTCTGTCCAAAACTCTCACCTCCAGAGCTAGTGATGTGTCTTTGAAAGAGATCTCATACAGACATTCAGCCTTATCCTATGTGTAAAATGTGGCCACGAGGTCATAAATGGAATATCCTTCAGCAGGAACGAAGCATATATGAAGGTATATTTCACTAAAGCACCTGAAAGCACAAGGAATGATGGTGTAATCCATCTGAAGGGGACTTGCGGGGGGGGGGGGGCTGAACAGAGTTGTTCAGTTTTACATTGCACTTGAAATTGTTAAGTTTGTCATTGCTTTCCATTCTTCGCTGAGCGAATGTTAACTTTAGAGCCCTACTGTCAATTAATTTGGCTTATTTGCCACCCCACATCCCAGGGGTGGACTCCCGTCAGCTAATCGTTGAGTATGTGAAGCGGTGAGGGAATTCCTCTCCGGGTCCGCGAGTACTGAAAACACACAAATCCTTACAGAGGTACTTCCACGCCGTTTCTGAGCACATTTCTAACACGGGGGTGGTTTGAAATACAACCGAGAGGTAGGTGTGGTTTTATGGTTTCATACCTATTGGCTACTGAAATTCAGGGTGGTCGTGTGGGTGTGGCTGGGTGGGCTAAACACTGGGGGCTAAACCGCCGGTCGCTTGCCGTAGAAAAACGAGAAATTCACAGGCGACAGCCCCCTTCCTGCTCTGTCGTCACTTTACAAAAAAAAAAAAAAAGGAAGAAAAAATGGCGAGCAACGAGGCCACCGACAGCAGCTTTGAGGTTGAGGATGTGGAAGTGGAAGACGATTCCTCTTTCTCAGTGGAAGTTGACTACTCGCCTCACAAATATGTTGCTCAGCCAGTACAGCCGTATGCCAAAAGGGTGCATCTCCACTTTTATAGCGTCCCACTACGGACACGCCCTCTATGCTAAAGTTAGACATTTTCGCCAACTGGAAATCAGTTACTCGCCCCCCCCCCCCCCGATATCTCTCGTCTGGCCATACATGTGATTTTAGGGCTACCATTTGTCTCATCGATCACATCCATACTCCTTACATCGATTAACAACAGGAAAGGCCGGAGTTTGATGCAAGTATCTCTTTAACTTACAGCGATCTCCCTGCAGGCAGACATCGATATCCCAGTGCCCTCTATTTGTTTCAGTGCATACTCCTTCTCATCTTTCCTGTGAAGACAGAAAGAACACAGAGAACACCATTAAAACAAACAGTTGCATTTCTTTGCCATTATTATGATGTGGTCTTTTCCAATCTAATGCCAGTACCTGGATTTCCGGTTTGGGCCTGTAAGGGTTTTCGCCTACCAGAGAGGAGGGGAGGCTGGTAAAAGTTACGTCCACACAAACACGATTAAATTTCATAAAACGCGTCTTTTTCTATCCATTTTGGCCTTCCATCCGCACTGAGCCAGCGCTTTCCAAATGTGCTCTCTAAAGTGGGCTGCGTTGTGGTGTGGATGGCGAAAACAGAGCTTTTCGAAAACGCCGACACGACTGTCATGTGAGCAGCTGGCTCAAGTGGACTTGGCAGGCCCAGTCGAAGAAACTTCAGTGTTTGCCTTTCTGTTGTTTTGGCGTTTTAACGTGGACGGCAAACTTGTCGAAAACGACGATAGGAAAACGCTACTGTGAATGGAAAACTTTCTACCGGTTTTCACCGTCACAGCGGCATTTTCAAATTTATCGGTATTTGTGTGGACGTACTCGAAGATGGGGAGATGCACAAAAAAAGGCCAGAGTTTGTCGCCTGGCAGTTAAATGCTCACAGGGAGCCCCTGCCTTTAGCAATGCCCTCTGGCTGAGGAGGCCCATTGGCTTACTGAAGGGGTGCTCTGCTCCTCGAGTGTATCTTCTCCCCTGAGCCCGGATTACTCCATTATACCTGCATGAATTTCAACCCTGACACAGGCACAGGATCCCAACTAGGTACCAGCCTGGTTGCAGTGCTATCTTATAACCCACACACGGTCCAGAGAGGGAAGACTCTGGAGTTTTTTCTTTTATTTGTATTTTTTCAAACTGATGGGTCAAACCGAGATCCTCGACTTAGCATTCTGAGGATAGCCCTGTGCCCTCGGGAGATCCTGCTTGTGCATTTAGGGGCCGGTTGGCGAAACGTGAGACGTATTGCAAGGCCGAGCGTGTTCTGCGCTCTGTGCCGCAGACAACTATCGATTATTTAACATGAGAGACGTTATGGTGCGAGACACTTTGCACGGCCTCACAGCGGGAGAGAAGCTAAAGGGGGAAAACTGAAATATATTCCACCCGAAACTGTGCAAAGGGCCACAACTACCATGCAAGGAGAGTCAGTGCACAGCACCTGCATACAGGTTCATTACGCGGGCAGCTCCCGCGGATCAAACAGGTCCTTGTGGTGCTTGGATCAAACCCCGCTCAGCCTCATTTGCACAGGGGATGGCCATTGATAAACTTGCGCTCATTTACGGCAAATGAGCTCCACTGCCACTAAACCGCTCTTTTAATGTTGGCGTTTCCATCTTTAAACACATAGAACATTTCTGTAACATTGACTTAGTCTCGAATTAGCCGAACGGCGAAAGCGGTCGCCTGTTACTAACATGATATAGCACTTTTTTTTAATCAACCATACTAACTAAAATGGAACATAAAGATGCAAATGCACAGATCAAAAGAGTATGCAAATTTTTTTTTTGGAAGATTATGTTTTGGTAGTTCTGCCTTTATTAGAGTGGCAGTGGAAAGGTAGACAGGAAATGAGGGAGAGAGAGAGAGAGAGAAGGGTTTGACATGCAGCAAAGGTCGCCGGCTGGAATTGAACCGGCGATGTTGTGGCCGTGCGGTATGTGCTGAAACCACTCGACTAGACCCCACGGACATGCAAATTTACACAAAAACAAAGTTGCGGGACATCCACGCCTCATCTTATCGTTTTAAGTTTGGTTCATTTCACCAGGACGTCAAACGCTGCTGGTTTTCTAATTGGGGTTTCTTATTATTCTAACAATGAAGTAAAGCTGTATTTACATCTTAACTAGTTGCTAATTTTACATGGTAAAGGTTGTTTTTTTGTTTGTTGCCTACTTACCCTTTCAAATTTAACATCTTTATAAACACAGCTAGGCACTTATTTGCCTTTTTTCCATTTTTCCTCACCTTCTTTAGCTTCTACTATACTGTGTTATAATTTTGTGCCGTCTCCGATGACGCACATATGTGAGCAACACACCGAGTCAAAATTCATTTCACCGTTTGTGGAAAGTTACTAATCTAATAAAACCGATCCTGGTTCTGATTCTGATTAGAGTTCAGCCTGCAGGGCTGTCGAGAGTCAGGCAGGTACACGCGAAGCTGCGCGGGCCTGCTGGCAGCGTTAGCAGCAACATGATAGCCTGTATGAGTATGAAGACTAATTGCCCACACTGACAAGCACATCCTCACAACTTGCCAACGGAATACGTCGGTGCTTCCTGCTAGCTGGGTGATGCTCTGTAAAGTCCCACGTTCCTCCACTTTACAGTGATAAACCTCGAGTGCGGCCAAACGTTTCCCAAACTGCAGTTGCTGAACGCTGCCCTGCGAGGAAACCAGGACAGGCAGTTCTCTCTCTAATTTAGACCACTATGTCTGCTGCGGAGCGCACCAGCAAAACTGATTGGTACGTAAAACGCCTCGCCGCCATTTACTCGTCCCCCAAGATGAGCTTTATGGCTCATGTTGACAAGGAACGTGTGATTCCTTACCGTCCCCAGATCCCCCCCCCCCCCGTATCCAGCTTTAATAAAGGCTGGCCCTGTATGACTATTACGTAACATAGGCTGACATCAGCTATTCTCTTGACTCCACTTATGTACGTTGCATTTTTACAGGAACAGACACGGCAACAGTGGCACACTACATGCAGCTGCATGTCGGGCTGTTTCAAAGAATTTGTCTGGAGGAAGCCAGTTTTCAATGCCTATACTGGGGGTCACGTTTCTGTGTGTATGGTATATGGGGGGGGAGGTTACTGTAGGAGGAGTTCCCTACATGTTTTCGGTGAGTCAGAACTAGGCATCAAACAGCAACCTAACAATGGCCTCCTAAACTGTCGTCATACGTTCAACATCAGGCATGTGTGCCATTATTCACACGAACAATAACAGGCAATGCATAAAGTGCTAAAGCACTCATCCACATTTACTTTCACTTTGTACGCATCAATACAGTACATGTGAAACATGGGTTTCGTCCGGGTGCCCCCGTTTGCACCCACCATCAAAAAGACATGCATGTTAGGGTTATTACGCCTGTCTGTGCCCCTGAGCAAGGCAATGGAAGGAAGAACTGGAGTTGGTCCCCGGGCGCTGCAGCTGCCCACTGCTCCTAAACAATGGGATGGGTTAAATGCAGGGAACAAATTGCATTGTAACCTGCGCAATAACACAATAAAGTGGCTTTCTTTCTTTCTGTCTTCTTCTACATGCGGATGGGCCCGCTGACCCACAATCAAAAAACAAGAGCCAGTGTGTTTTACAACACCAGAATGCAGACTATGTTTGGGAGTGAAACTATGGTGTTGCTATAAAACTAGCCGTTGCAGCAAAGCAATCTGGTTGGTCAAAGATGCGTTCCAGGTGTGTGGATAACCCCCCCATTAAGCATGGGCTACAGCGCTTCAGTGGTGGCTGTGCCAGCTCATGTGGTCACGACAGAGCTAGCTAGCAAGCTCTCTCCAAAGAAGGTGAGTCACCTTCATCTGGACCCAACGTTCAGATGAACCGGTTCACCTCCTGGGATTTCCTTACCTGGGTTATTGAGCATGCATAAAAAAAAAGAAGAAGATAGCATTCTTTCCTGTTTTACAGATTTAAAGTGCTTCAAAGCAGCTTTTCAAACTTTGCATACAAAATGGGAGCCACTGCACTGGAACCACTCGCTCCCGGAGGGCATCCTTTATTGTGTTTCTTATTCTCTAGCCTGGTGCATTAGCTCACCATCACACAGGTCAGAGTGCAGAATGCCCTCTCGGGTCTTGCTGCTGGCTGTACAGGACACACCATTCCTACTGTCTGCAATCTGACCGACATCTCCACTATCTGCTGTTAAAGGTGTACTTGATAAGAGCCTAGGAGGGCAAGTACCCTGACAAGCAAACCCGCCAAAGCCGGAGCGAATGGGTTTTGTTACGTTAAAGAAAAGCCTTCTTGAGCCGGGGTCGAGTCTGGACATTACTGACGTACACAAGAACGACCCCAGAGGCTTGGACCCCAGAGGCTGGACCCCAGAGGCTGGACCCCAGAGGCCGGACCCCAGAGGCTGGACCCCAGAGGCCGGACCCCAGAGGCCGGACCCCAGGTGCCACTAACAACGACATTACTCTTTGGAGTATCACAGTGTGAAGTTGGAACTCACTACTTTACCCCCTCCCTCCCCCCCACAAACCGTGTCTCCGGTGCAGCTGTAAGGCAGCAAACTTGCCGAGATAACCCTTTGCCCATCTTTACACTGGTGTCAAATGTGACCACGTCCCCCCCCCCCATGCACCGCACTGTCACACGCTTGGCACATAACCCCTTCTTGGGTAGAGTCACCATGAAAGATTCAAATCCCGCTCCTTGCTACTCCTTGCTGATGCTGTGCCTGAAAAGTTTTGGCACCGCAGCAGCAAGGAGCAGCAAGGAGCAGACCTGGCAAGTACCTGAAAACACCGAGTTAGACTGCACAGCATTCACACAGACAGTCCCCGCTCGGTACCCTTTCTCTCTACCCGCGCTGCGTGGGTCCTCGCGAAGACACGCGGGTAAACCCGACGGCGCGCGGCTGTGTTGTTTTGGGGGGAGGACCGTGTTGCGAGCGAGCGAGCGAGCGGGCGGGCGGGCGAGCGAGCGAGCGAGCGCGTTTACATGAAAACAAAAACACAAGACACGGGTAGCGCCCGGGGAGGTTCAAATCAAATGCCCCCCCCCCTCCCCACCACCCACCCATCACCCCCGCCGCCCCTTCAACACACAATGGGATCGCTTTCTCCCCAAACGCACCCCGGCGATGTGTATTTTCGCCCGGCAACAACGTTGGCAGTCATCTTACCCGTCTTTGCGCTTAGCTTTATAAACGTGCCCGTAGGTGCCTCGACCCACTTTGCAACCTTCATATTCGAACAGATCCTCTACCCTCTCCCTCTCGGCCGCGAGCTTCGCTTTGAAGTCGTAATCCATTGCGACCCATCAATACGTCTTAAATGTACCACAAAATAAAATATTAATTATTACACGCATTAATTAGATAATCTGGTCGTTTTTTATTCCCCCACCATTTCCTTGTTTGGGATTTTTGGTCTGCTCCGCTTCGCGTTCACTGGCTCGTCGACGTCGCTAATTGGCCGCGCGAGGCCCGCCGGGTAAGGTAGTTTTTCCGGGGCGCCCGCGCCGTCGGCCGGCGCGCGCGCCCCGCAGCCGCGAGACTACAAGCCCGCGTTCGACTCCGCCGCGAGGCGCCGCGCTTGCGCGTGCTCACGAGCGCTCGTCAAGGGCGGCGGGGAATCGGCGCGCTTGGTCTCTCTCTTTACGTGTTGGCTCAACGCCTTTTAAGTTTGGCCCCGTTGTTGTTTGTTGTTATTGTTGTTGTTGTTGTTGTTGTTGTAGGCAGGATCCGAGACGCGTTGCCGTCACCCCCCTCCCGGGTTTTCACGTTTTGTCAAAAAAAACCCCACAACTTTATCTAAAATCAGAAACATTTTATAATTAAATACGCAACAGTTTTGGATTACGTGCGGGTTTGCACGTTTATTTTACACTTTGCTGCAAATGTGTGGTGTTTTTTTTAATAAATAAAAAGTCTGCTTTATTCCATAAACCTGCAGCGAAACTAGAGGATTTATAGTCGTCCTACGAAACCGAACGTAACGCCGCAGACGTATCGCGACGTCGCCGATAGGGGGGTTGATTGACGGCTGTTTCAACCAACGAGCGCTTCGCAAGACGGCGGCGCTAAATGCGATTGGCTCGGCCCGGGTGTGACGGGTCAGGGGCCGCTCAATAAAACCAGTGGCGCACCTCTCCGGCGGCGCTCTACACAGTATGGCCGGCGACATTAGCTAGCACTCGCTAACGGTATTCTCTGCAAAAGGGAAGACGGCAAAACCCCCCCAAGAAACTACACCTGGATTGCTGAAGGACTGTACTTAATAAATTATACCGATCAAGCAAGGACTATATTAAACTGAAAACCATAACCAACGTTTTTTTTGTTTTTTTGTTTTAATTTCTGTTGTCGGTTTGACTGTTGTCTCACGATGGAGGAGAACGGTGCACACTTCTTCGAGGGGACCGAGAAGCTGCTGGAGGTGTGGTTCTCTCGGCAAGACGAGACTAAAGGAACCGGGGACCTCCGCACCATCCCCAGGTTGGTGATTGCGATGACCCACCCCCCCCAAAAAAACATGTTTTCCTGAGTTTTCAAAACACTTCTCATTCGATAGGACGGCGACGATAGACAGGAATTTACAGGCTGGAGAGAGGAGCAGAAGACTCGCAGCGAAAAGTTCCGAGTGGGGGGAGGCGGCGGCGGGGGGATCGGACCTGGGACGTCTCGGTTAGATAAGTGCGGAGGACGGAGCCGACATGCCGGGTCGGAGTCTGGCGGACCCCCCCCCCTCCGACCTGTCATGGTCGGCGGGAAGGGGCAACTCATCGCGGGTTCACGTTGAGAAACTTCCACTCAACGCCGAGCGACGCCTGGGGGTTATAACGTGCGACCCGACCCGGCTCGGCGAGGGTTCGTGTCGCCGTGCTGTTTAAGCACCCGGTCCGTCGGTAGCCGCGGACGCTGGCTGGCCGGGTCCCCTCGGCGCCAGAACACGGTAACTAGGCCCGGGCGAAGCCACCATGCTGGGTAACGTCGTCACTTCTAAAATGGCCATCCCCCCCCCTCTCCCCTCCCCCTCTCGCTGGGGCACTGGCTTGGCTGAGTCATTCATTCTCCCATTCATTTGGGCTTTCGACCGGCCGTGTAAACTCGACTCAAACCGTTCACATGGGGGCTCGGATGCCACGGAACAGTCGTTTATAATAGGCCCAGACGGGGCCTCAAAGGCCGGTAGGCTGTTTTCGAGGCTGCCCGTAAACCGTCCAGATGTATCGTTGCTAACCGACGACACTTCCGAGTGTGTGTGTGTGTGTGCGGGGGGACGCGTCTAACGTCTGGTTCGGCGACGGAGCGCGCGACACGCCAGTCTCGCGGGTTATCGGAAGGAGCCTTGGCTCAACCCGCGCGCCTTTCGGGTAACGACGCGTGTTTTTAACTCGTTACTTTTTACGGCGTAAACCGTCCGGGTGACGGACAGGCCGCGCGCTGCTTTCTGGTGGCGGACAGGCCGCGCGCGGTTGCGGACGAGCTTGTCTTCTTCTTCTACGCTCTGGTGGGGGGGTAGGGTGCACGCATGGCGATGTATTTATCGCCTCCGCATTGAAAGCGCGACGTAATGTCCTCTCGCAGCCGACGGGTGTTGCGTAACAAGCGTGGCGTCTACGCGGCGGTGCACGTTTCCGCCGCGCGATCGGCGAGGGAAGACGCCGCCAAACGCGCGGCTCTGTGCAGAAGTCGAGGAGGGGGGGGGGGGGGATAACCGCGGCTATTCTTCCTGCGTCATGCGCTAACCGGGGCCTAAGAAGAAGAAGAAGACGACGACGTCCGGCATGTGCTCGCCGCCGCGTGCTCTCTGGCGCTCGCGCGACAGCTCGGCTGGAACCCCCCCTGCGCGGCGCAGCCACGCGAAAGGCCAATTAGTTGAAAATGCGCACGTGCATCATTTCATACCTTTTTTGTATACGTTGTGTGCCCCCCCCCCACACACACGCACACGCCAAGTTCAGTGCACCTAGCGAGTGGCTAAATATACAGGACAGGAATGAATGAAACTTGAGTTGGCGTTGGATGAATCCTGGGGGAAATGGGACCCTGTTACGTTTGGTTTCAACTGGAAGAGATCAGGAGATGAGGTGTTTAGAAAGTGCCTCAAGTCAGGCAGGCAGGCAGAGGCCACTTGCTCTCTGGTCAGGCTTCCAGCAGTGGAGCCCATTCTCCACCTCTTCCTTCTGATTGGTCCGGCGGGCTTCCTATATGCTAAATGGCTTGGGTACCGCTGTAGTGCGCACATGTGTTTTGGATATAGTTCTCACACGGTAGCAGAATAAACGCTGCAGCATTGTGCCCGTGCGTTATCATAAGAATATGATGGGACGGATCGTGGCCGCCGTGAAGCGTCTAATAAGCCACGTTTTATTTGGTGCCATAAAGACAGTTGGTTGGAGAGGGTTGGTTGTTGACTGCTGCGGATCTGTTTTGATCTGTGGTGACTGAAGGTGTGGCGTTGCAATTGCAATGTGTCTAATACTTATTCACTATGGCAGCTGCTTGAAAAGAACCCCCCCCTCTCTCTCTCTCGTTTTCTTTTTTTTCCTCTCAGTTGCATGAAGCTAAAGTGGCTCTTTTTGTCTAGCTCACTTCTGTGTCAGCCCTCGAGTCTGCTTAGCAGTCATAGTAATGTTGTAATACTCTGATTTTAGATGGAAGGTGGGTGATAAGTGGGCCCCCCCCATCCTCATCTGTGGCAAGGGTTAATGTGCCAGTGCAAAAGGGGGAAGCCTTGGTTTTCTGGTTGGAAAAACAGCTCACGTCAGCCACTTATAGACTAGTGTGTGTGACCAGCCGAGTGAATGACGGCTGGCATTAATTTACAGCCTGAGGGGAAGCTTAACGGCTCAGAGACAAACTGTGAGTGGATCAGGCGCCACTGGACTTCGGCCAATGTCCAAATAAGTCCACAAGGACATCTGATTCACAAATCTGGATCTCGCTCACATTACCCACCTCGCCTGCTCTGCTGGCTGTCTGCAGGGGTTCACGAGCGGCTCGTGGCCTGTGACCGATGAACAGGACAGTCTCTCTCAACGCTCGGCGGTCTTATAGGTTGACCATTATTTTCTTCCAATGGAGGGCCGAGTGGCCTAACAGCCAAGCTTGCATATCCTGTACGTCTGACTTGACCTTCTGTGTGCAAATTCCCTCTCGTCTGCTTACGGTCGGGTGGATTTAAAAAGAAATGCCATGAAAGACCCAATCTGTTCCTTGGTGCTCGACAGAGCTAGTTTTCCCTCAACTCTGCAATCTAATCCTGTCCTTTCCTTGAGAATATTCTCTCATGGGGGAAAGTTGACACCGTTGAGCAGACAGAAATAGCCCGGGCATTCATTTCACACTGAAACGGGAGCTGGGAGCCTGCAGGTCTCAGGTGACTGTGTCACTTTGCTATGCGGCTGATCTGCTTCAACGGTTTTAGTGACGGCCTCGTGTAGGAAATGGTGAATCATCTGCAAGTCTGACTACATGTGTCATGCAGGCATCAGGCTTGTGAATGCTTGAAAGGTACGCTGACGTCTGTTTGTTAGTTGTTAGAATGCTTCAGCGCTTTGTGGGTTATAAAGGTATGGCGGTTCCGTGTGCGCTCGATAAGAATCGATGTGGATCGCTTTATTAGCCACGTGAGGTGTTCCAAATCATTGCCTGATGTCTGGTTATGATTCAGTACCCTCCGCCACCGGCGTTGAGCCAACACGCATCTGCAGGGCTCGGGGCTGATACTCCATCCCCCACCCCCACCTGAATTCTGTGGCTTACTGGAATCTGCCAATTCTACTGGCTGCTTTGAAAAGATGCCAGCCGGAGTTCCCGTCACTCTGTACCATCCTAAAATGAAAAAAAATCTGGACTTGTCCTCCTCGCATGAATCGCAATGGCATGTGGAAACTTTCATTCAATTAGCAGCATGCTGGACCTGATAAGACTTTTTGTATTAGTTAGGGCTGTGCGATATGACAGGGTATGTCACGTCACGATAGAAAAACGTCAATCATTTCATATTATGCTCTTATCGTTTTATGGCACTGTTTTTCATCATCTGGAGTCTGTCCATCTTTTGCGTGGATTACATTAGTAAGTTGCCTTATTGGCTTTTTACTCGCATAGCTTTTATTGCACTTATAGTAGTGTAACTAACGTAGTTGTCGTCAACTCCAACTCTGCACCACTGTCTCGCTCCTCCGCTTCGCTGACCTCCGTGTGTGGAAGAGCTGAACCCCACCTGCGGCGAGACGGAGAGCAGACAACTAACGTGACCATAAATGACAGCAAAACGCAGCATTTTGCCGTCATTTATGGTTGCGCTGCTCTCCTCCACTCTCTGGTTCGGCGAGGGCAGGGCTACCCCCCTCCACACATGTGCACACCCTGGGGCGCAGACCAGGAACTATTTATTCATTGAATTTACAGAAAATGTGCTATATTGTGATATGTATCGTTATCTGGACATGAAATTACCTGTTCGGGATATGACATTTTGGTCACATTGCACAACCCTAGTATTAGTCAAGTTTCATCCAAATCTTGTTCCAAGTTTTTAAGCAAATTTTTCTGAGGTCGACGAAAGAAAATCCGAATTTTGTGTTTTTCCATCAACTGCCGTCTTGTTAAATTATACTGCCACACCTCTACACATGGCTTAACAAGACTATAGCCCTGTCCAGAATCATTCCCTTTTTCACTCACTCACTATTCCCTGCATATGAAACACTTAATAGGGTTCTCCTGTTGAGAACCCTATTGAGTGATAAATGGAGATTTTGGACACTACTGAATATTGACTGCTTCTTGTCTCGTCACGCAGTGTTTGATGGTGAAAAATTGCACAAGCAGCATAGAGACGAGGCAAGGATTGCATCGTGGTATTTTAAGCCTAAAGTAGTGTACATGCATGCATTGGACACTACATTTTCAGTTGTGTTTTTGGACTTCCTGGGGGCTTTATGTCGTGAATAAATTTTACAGTTAGAATTCGGACACTGAGACAAAATGGAGGAAGGTGAATGTAGTGCACTATCTGAAAATTGCTGGTAATGGTTGCTTAGCAACAACCTATAACCCAACAGCTAATGGACGTTATGTTCCTGAGTAGAGCAAAAGGAGAGTTTTCTGTACTTAAAATCTCAAGTTGTCTGTAACTTCGTCCAAACATGAAGACGAAGAAATGCAATGGTTAGTATTATAATGGCTTCAATAATTGCTGTTAACTTTTCCCCTACATCGTTTATTCAAAAATTCAATTTCCATCTCCTCTATGGCATCTCCTCTTTGTTGAAAAGTAAACTTTTCCACCTCAAGCATGTGTAAACCTTTAGTGATATTTACAGTTTTTATCTAAACATGCCATTTCTGTTTAGTTTTTCATCAGCACCTAAAAATTGATATAAAAGCACGGCTAAAGTCCCAAAGGTTTCTTATCCAGGGCTCTGGGTTACGTTTTGTTTTTAAAGGAACTCGAACGTATTTTTAATGTGGACTACCATACAGTACTTGGTGATGGTGTGGTTGCACAATGCCCCCCTGATAAATTCCCAGTTGAGCGCCACACTCTTGGCTCAATGTCTCTTCCAGGCTCGGCTCTGCTTCTAGTCATTGTGGACATGCACTTATTTTATTGCCCTTCCAATGTTGAAGAAGGAGAGTGGCGCCATTGCCTCCATGCTGCAGCTGTCCTTGAGTGGTGAGCAAGAGAAAGGGGGAGGTGGAGGCAGAGAGCTATAGTGTCTTTGCCAACCTGCCTCCCTTCATCGCTTCAATGCCACAGCCCTGGAAAGTATCCAATAAAGCCCAAATTTGTAAAATAATGCAGAGTATTTTGCACAGTGCAACTGGCCTACTCCTGAGCTACACTTGGCAGTGAAAGGTTGCTGCTTTTTTCCCTTGGTGCACACAAGTGTATTCTGTAATTCTTTGGGGCATTAGTGAATACAGCTGTTAAGCTGATAGAAGGAATTTCTCTGCATGTATGCATGTGGAGGTGCTTTATTTGAATTGGAATGCATTTGTATAAACCCCCCCCCCCCCCCCACATGCACACACACAAAATACTCCCAAGGCATTGTCGAATAAGGATGTTTGTTTGGTTCATTGTCGAATAAGGATGTTTGTTTGGTTTATTTCCCTACTCAAATGGCTGAAGTTTCGAGTGCTGATTAGCTCAACACTACTGAAGCTGTATTTTAATATATGAAATGCTTTCTTTTGTGGGACATTTCTTCCTAGTGGCGGGAGTAGGATTGAGGTGTCCAGAAGGTGCACCTGTCATGATAAATGAACCTGTGCACGGAATGTATGGCAATCATCCAAAATTCTTCAACATGTTTTTTTTTCTTTTTCTTTTTTCAGGTTTGAGTGGGACAAACTCCTGGAGAATGTGCATTGTTTGATCATAAGTGTGACAAAGACTGACAAGCAGGAAGCGTATATACTCAGGTGAGTGATGGATCTTCATGACACCCACTGTCCCTGTTTTCCCAGGCCGATTAGGAGGTAGACGGGATTAGACGGCGGTCATCCGTCATATCTGTTTCTTGTGTCTGGCACTGGAGCTACTTGGAACATCCCCTGCTCACACCCTGGGAGGATGCACAGCTCTTATGCACAGCAAGGTTAAATCCCGAGTGGCTCATCTGGTGATACATTAACAGAATTTTCTCTGGATGAGAGGGCAAAGACTAGATGTCTGGAGATGTTCATATTATAACATTAACGTACAAGTAAACATCAACACCCTTATCTCTGGAAAATATGTGGCCATTCATGTGGTGAGTGCTGACGCTCTGAATGTCACAGTCACCCTCCAGTAATCATAAGAGAAGTATAAGGACAATTAGATATTAAAAACAAAGGAAGTATGTTTCTGTGTTTGAAACAATTGGAAGAACATGGCTGTATAGCATCACCATTTGGATGGATGGATAGATTATTGTCCAACAAGGGGATATTTGGATATTTGTTTTCACCTTTTGTATAGAGCCTCACATACATGTACTACATGTACATACCACACGGCACACATGGAGAGCAGGAGACAACAATACATTCGCACACGAGTTTAGCAGTTCGGTGCATGTATCATTTCAGTGGCCGAAGGAACAAAACTTTTAAAGCGGGTCCGTCTCCAGGTCAGCTTAGGAATTGTATCAGATTAGATTTGTCCACCACAAAACTCTGAAACTGACACTAACATGAAGCAAACCTTTCCTTCTTTCCCACCTTCATCTTTACTTGTTGATCCTGTATACCTTAACTCCACTAGTCTGTGAAGACTGACTACCCAAACAGCTGTTAGAGAATCCTGCTTCTATCTAAACTCCTGTGATGTTTTGTGTAAAACTAAGAAGCTTCATGATTGATGGTTTTTGTTGCATTTAATCTACAGTAGCGCTGTTGGTGCCTCTTAGTTAAGAGATTACCTACAGGATTTATTGGAATAACCCTGGAAAACAGGTGGGAGTGTTTGGTTTGTGTGCCAAAAGTGGAGCGGAGTTTGATTCTGTGGAAGAGTCAGCAACATATAATCCCCCTTAACACTTGACACATAATACGACTTGGATCCGGATGTAGTTTATCCACACTGCGTTTACACGCATACAAGAATACATTTCCAGGAAACGGGTGGAAATCCAATTGTACGTCCTTGGCGCTCTCTTGTCCGGCTTGACGGTTCCTCTTATGCTTTGCCAACTTGCTGCCGTAATGTTTCCCACATCACCTCATGACACGGTTTAAGCAATCGGATTACAACCCGTCCCCAAAGTGTGTCTGGTTTATTTACAGCTGGGTTTTTGTGCAGGTAAGCACAATCTAATTGAAATCCAGTCATTCAAAACTCATTTAAATACCAAGTGTAAATGGCTTAATAATTCTCAAGTCACGGGAACATTGGCAAGCCACAAAGACAGTGGTGCTCAGTCGTGTCATGCAGGCCCATCTATACGAAGGTGTTTGTAAACAACACTACATCGGTCAAAAGTTGTGCAAATCAGTGGAATCAGCCAGTGTTGGGCTGTTGCAAATACAATGGCTGTCCTTGGCACATGGAGTACCGCCGATCTGAACATGTGAGAGCAAAGAGAAACCACAATAGTTTTGGCGTTGTTAACTTGGAGGAGCCAAACATATCTGTACCTTTTGTGCAAAACTGAAATCTTATCCATGACTGTAGATGAAAATATTTAGTCAATTTGTTTAGAAAGAGTTCAATTTCTTTTACAGCAAGGTCCAGGCCCTTTTAAAACCCTAAAATTGTGTGGGTAGGAGAGTAAACTAGTTTATTGCGGCTTTGTAAGACAGGAATATTGCAAATGCTTATACGTGTATTCAGTCTTTGCTTCCCACGGGTTTTGTTTTTAAGCTGAGAAATGGGCCATGTCATGCATTAGGACAGTTAAGTCAACAGTTTTATGTCAGTACTTGCATGTTTTTTTTTTGTTTTTTTTTTTCATCCATTCAGGAGACAGTCAGGTGCCATGAGGGACATTTTCCTCAGAACTGTCATTGTTTGTCTTGTGAAGTCATCTTGTCATATTCCTCATAACTATCATTGTTTGCCTTGTGAAGTCATCTTGTCATGCCTATGGGCTTGGCGCTAGTACTTGGATGGGAGACCTGCTAGGAAAATTGAGTTGCTGCCAGAAGTGGTGTTGGTGGGCCAGTAGGGGGCAGTCTTCCCTCTGGTCCTAGTAAAATAATAATAATTTAAAAAAAAACCGATATCAAATCCCGGTGCCCCAGTGCAGTGATGGGGAGACTGTGCTGTAGGAGATGCTGTCCTTCGGATGAGACGTTAAACTGAGGTCCTGACTCACTGTGGTCATTAAAGATCCCATGGCACTTATCGCAAAGAGTAGGGGGGTTCCCCGGTGTCCTGGCAAAATGCCCAACCTGGCTCTCCATCTGGCCACCTAAAATCATCCCCCCATGTAATTGAGTCAATGATTCCTCCCTCTCCACCTCAAGTTGATGTGTGGTGAGCATTCTGGTGCAAAATGGCTGCCGTGCGTCACTCAGGTGGTGCTGCACATTGGTGGTGGTTGCAGTGAGTTACCCCCTTCAATGTGAAGCACTTTGGGAGTCTAAAATAGCGCTATATAAATGTAATGATTATTATTATTATTACCACCCATCTGTAATCCTGCTTGTCGAGAATGGGTTTCATGCTTGTGTTGTTTGTTATTGTGCGTAAAACCTTAAAATGGAACTGATGTTGTTAAATCCCAGCCATACAGTGCTCTCCATGCAGGTAAATGAGGGTAAATGATTACTTTGGAAATTCTTTCAAGATGTAATTTTGATCCCAATAAAAGAAAAATCATCTTTAATACATCCTGACTTGGTGAGGGGGGAAAAATTTATACATGTTACGACGTGTATAGTTGTACATGCTGTGTGTCTACAAAGCACCAGAAGTGTAAATGTTTGAGTACGACTGCTGCCAGGGGGAAGTTACTGGGAGGGAAAGGGTGAGGTTTTGGGTTATTAAATGCCATGGACCTCTTGTCATCTTCATCGGAGGTGTTTTGAGTTTCTTCCTACCTTTTAGAATAAAAGTTTTCATGTATGGAACAACGGGGCCATTATTACCACCACGGTAAGCCCTCGAGCCCTTCATCCAGGCCTGTAAAGGATATCTTGACTTAGGGCAGGACAGTGCTAAGCTGTTTCATGTCTGCCCCGTTGGGCTTAAACTTGACAGAACAGATCAGTAGGCGGTAGGAAGGGGATCCTAGGTGACCGTGGCTGTTTGTCTGCCACGTCACAGTGGCTTTAAATAAACGGCCTTCAGGGGTATTACAAGGTTGGCGATACTTTGTAGTCCCTAGCCAAAGCGTCGTCGAAGCCATAGCAACGACAAATAGGGCATATCTTTTTCTGTGTGTGTGCTTTGGTGGAGGGGTGGGTAGGTGGAGGGCATAAATGTTGGGTTCAAATCAAAGGGTTAAAAATGCATGTCAGTCTTGGTAACATCTTTCTCTCCCCCCCCCTCCCCCTTTGTTTCTTTGTCCATCCACAGTGAGAGTAGCATGTTTGTCTCCAAGAGACGTTTCATTTTGAAGACATGTGGAACTACCCTCTTACTGCAAGCACTGGTCCCTCTGCTGGAGCTCGCCCGGGAGTATTGCGGCTTCGATGCCATCGAGGTACGAGACACTTCCTGCTCCGACATACTTTAGACCAGGGGTGTTGAATCATGTGGACCCCGGTCAAGAGAGGAGGAAACTAGTCTGTGAAATCAACTATGGTTGATTTATCTCCCCTTATTTAACTTGTAGATTTCCTTCTTAAGAAACACCTTCATCTTGACCTCCTCCCCTCCACTGGCCATCGGTTTGAGACCCCTGAAAAAGACCATTTACTCTGTACTTTGCATTCAAACTCTGACATACAAAGCATCCCAAGCCGCTTTATGAAGTTCTCAGTTGATTCTAGAACCTACTGTTCTAAAGACATGTCTACAGAACTGATCATTTCCTGTTTGTATGTGCGTGTGTTTGTTTCCATATTTTCTTTTCATCAACAGAATTTCTTCTACTCTCGCAAGAATTTCATGAAGCCCACCCACCAAGAGTTCCCTCATCGAAACTTCCAAGAGGAAGTGGAGTTTCTCAGCCAGATTTTCCCAAGTATGTTAACCTCTCTGTTACTCTCCCATCTCCCTGTCAAAAGCTGACATCAGTAAAAAAATTTAATCGATCTGGGAAACAGGCTAATGAGCTTGGCGCTCAAACATCAAGGCCTTTTTCTCACGTCAAGTTTATTTGTTTAGCCCAGAATCACAAGGTAGTCCCGAAGGGCTTTCAGACTGTTACCTTGTACATGCCAAACCTGACGTGACTAAGAGTGACAGATGGTGCCCTGTGTATCAGCAAATCAATCACATGCCACATACCAGTTCGTCGAGGCTGAATTTGACATGTCCTGACAACTGATATGTGCCCTCTTGTTTTGTTTTCTCCCTTTCGTCAGATGGAGCAGCCTACTGCATGGGACGATTGAACTCTGACTGCTGGTAAGCCCATGAAAGTGGTTTCCATCGTATAATATGTGTAAAAAAAGTTTTTTTAAAGTCCCTCTTCTTACAGTGCTAGCACCACCAAGGGATAAGTGGGTAACAGTACTTTTTACTGAATTTTAAGCTATATTGCCTTTTCTCCCCTTCCTCTTATTCTTTTAAAAATTCCCCAAAAGAGTCATTTTGGAGTTTATTTATAGGGTTGCCCTGTTGTGTCCTATTACACATGGATGTAACCATCATTGACTTAAGTTCCTTTGTTCCCATATGCAAGTGAAGAATTGTAGAGGGCTATGAAAGGACTTGTTCCAATTTCACCGGTTTGTTGTTGCCAACCCAGAGAAATGAGACCATAATGACTGCCAGATTTTTAGACGAGTTTACCACTTTGGTCTCTTGTGCCCAGGTATCTGTTTACCCTGGACTTACCGGAGTACTGGGAGAACAAGCATGCGGATCAGACGCTGGAAGTATTGATGAGTGATCTTGATCCAGCCATTATGGACCAGTTCTATATGAAAGATGGTGTTTCTGCAAATGATGTCACTCGTGTAAGCAGTCCAAGTCACCCTGCACCTCATTTCATTCATTTATTATCCCTGCCAGGCGGACAGCCTGGAGGGGATTCTGCATTTGGTTGTGTATGTGGGTTTGTGTGTGTTTGTCTGTACGTGGCTAATCTCGCACAAACTACTGGACCAATCAGCGTAAAAAAAAATTTGTGCACAGTTATAATGAAGAACCTCTCTAGGTTGCAGTGATTCAAAACCTTCAGCAAACTTCTGTTCTTGCTACTACCTTTCTTCATTCACTCTTTAGTTTGCTCGACCAGGGCTGCTCTATCGCTGACTGATCTAAGTCAGCCATGCGCAAGTCACATCTACGGTTGACTCGGATCCGGGAGAGACGCCCTCGCTGGGCCTCCATACCCAGTATGCCTTGCGTTCCAAAGATACCCAAGGGTCGTTCACCAAAACAGCAGAGAAACAGGCCAACAACGGTTTTACAATTTTCATATGCTATCGCATTATTAAAGTCACTTCTAAGAATTTTAGAGGTGAGAAATCAACTGTGTAACTTTCCAATATTGGCAGTTTTATTAAATTTATCAAATTTTTTCCCTCATTTTCCAAGTTAGAAGCTCCACAAACTGGCAACCAGCCGGCCAGTTACACTCACAGACCCTGCTGTGAGCTGGCTGGAGCTCTCGAGACCGATCTCGTAGACAAGGCCTTTATTTCCCTATTGACGGAGGGTGTGTGTGTGTGTGCATATCATAACACAAATGTCCATTATAAGATTAACAGAACTGATTTTTGAGGAAAATTACTATTTAAAAACGATAAAATCTTTGTCAGGTTTAGCAATAATGATAATTGATCTTAAAGTTTAGGTCATTAATGTTTTATTAGACGCAGTAGTTGTAGCATTTCCTTGACACGATTGGTCTGAAATTTACGTTGATTAACCTCTCAATTTTTCTTAGGGCGAACTCTTTGGTGTTCTTTTGCGATGTGTTTTTAAGTATCGGGTATCAGATAGGTTACAAAAATGAGGTTTTTAAATGCGGAAAAATGTATGTGGAGTTTCAGATTTACTCTTGTCAAAGTCGATCAAATAAAGCCGTGGTCCAGTGTAACTTTTTTTCCCCCACAGTAGATCAGGGTTTTACTGGACCCTTGTATATTTTCACTGGCCCGGCAGCCAAAATATGAAAATAACTTTTTCCACAATTTTGGTGATTTATTCATTGTATAAAATACTCCATAGGGTTTATATATATATATAGATATAGATATATAGGGTTAGTGGTTGTATCAGTAAGGGCATCCGACATAAAATCTGTGGTACAAAATGTACCACAGTTGCTGTTTTCCACCCAGGAGTATTGTTGTTTCCACAAAGATAGAAAGCCCCCCCTTGCTTGTTGTTGTAGACTTGTGCGTTTCTTTCACGGACATTTTTTCTGAGAGTACCGGTAGGAATATGATTGATGAATGATGCTAGGGTGGTAAATATTTAAAAGGACCTACCCATGACTTGGCATTCACTTTTTCTGCCCCTGGGCCATCGGTTATGTCGGACCCTGTGAAGTGTTGTGCTGATAAAACCATTTTATTTCTTATAAAATTTGATTTAGCTGAACTGGTTGTTGCTACCGAGTAATTCATCCCCTAGGTCATTATTAAATGTATGAAATTCCCACTGTTGGGCCAGAGCAGCCCAAAACACATGCTGGTAAACCCATTTGATTCATAGATCTCCAAAAATAAAGTTAGGTGGATTCGGCAGAGGTGCAATTTATCACCTGCCAAGTCTGGAGAATGGGCTGCTAAAGATAATCATTTATGTTTCCCTCAACTTTCCCCTTAAACTAACTCAGGCGTCGTTCCCACCATGAACTTGAAGAAATTACAGAAATTATGTCATGTCATGTTCAGCATCGGGGGTGCTCGTCTTACAATACTGGGTATTAAGGCCCAGTGAGGGCATTTAGTCTCTCCCGAGTTTGATCGGGCAGCGACATGATCAGAACTTAAGAGTTTTTTGATAATACAAAAATGTGAAAGTTAGAAAGGAACAACTTCCTCTAGGTTGCAGTCAAAACAGGAAGTGTTGCATATGTGGTGCGGTGGCCCAGTGGTTAGCACTGTTGCTTCACAGCAAGAAGGTCCCGGGTTCGAACCCCAGGTTGTCCCAGGTCCTTTCTGTGTGGAGTTTACATGTTCTCCCCTTGTCTGTGTGGGTTTCCTCCAGGTGCTCCGGTTTCCTCCCACCATCAAAAAGACATGCATGTTAGGGTTAATACTCCTGTCTGTGCCCCTGAGCAAGGCAATGGAAAGAGGAACTGGAGTTGGTTCCCGGGCGCTGCAGCTGCCCACTGCTCCTATACAATAGTATGGGTTAAATGCAGAGAACAAATTCGTTGTAAGAATCCATCCATTATCCAAACCACTTATCCTGCTCTCAGGGATGCTGGAGCCTATCCAGGCAGTCATTGGGCGGCAGGCGGGGAGACACCCTGGACAGGCTGCCAGGTCATCACAGGGCCGACACACATTCACACCTAGGGACAATTTAGTACGGCCGATTCTCCTGACCTATATGTCTTTGGACTGTGGGAGGAAACCGGAGCACCCGGAGGAAACCCACACAGACACGGGGAGAACATGCCAACGCCACACAGATAATGACCCGGGACGACCCCCAAGGTTGGACTACCCTGGGGCTCGAACCCAGGACCTTCTCGCTGTGAGGTGACTGTGCTAACTACTGCGGCACCGTGCCGCCTCATTGTAAGAATACAATGACAAAATAAAGTGGCTTGCTTTCTTCTCGTCGCTGCCCAAACTGAGTCAACGGCAGATGTGAGTCACGCATGTGCGAGCGTAACCAGTTTACCCAGCTTCGTTATCATATGTAAATAAAGGCGGGGTTAGGGTTAGACCAAAATGGTCCCGTGGCAAACCTTTTCTTATTGGAAAATGCAAGTTCATATTAGTCTTAGTGGCATTTGTGCGAGGGTCTGCCTAGGGGGCCGCTCATCCACAGACTGACAGACAAAACTTTTTTTTAAGTAGATTTTTTTTTTAGCTTGGGTGTTGCATATTGAACTTTTTTTTTTCTTCCGCATTTCCCTTTCAGTCAACTTTGTGTTGTGCAATGGCAGGGAAAACACTTTTTTCTGTGTGTGTGTGTGTGTCTCTGTCTGTCTGTCTGTCTGTCTGCTGCTAATCTCCATACTCCTGGGCCCAGCAGCCTAATAATTTTTGTGTATACTTATGACTGTGATCAAGGACCTCTCGTGGTCGCGATGATTCAAAACCTGTTTTACACCACAACGGAGTGCTCAGCTGGTTTGTCGCCAAATGCAAGCGCCGGCGAAGGGGAGCGCCGCCTGGCCGGGGATCTGCACTCTGCTGGTTTCTTCAGTTTTCACATGCCCCTTTTTAAAGAAAGCATGGGAAATATGTGTGGCGTGAGTGACAGACACGCAGTCACTACCAGATATCATGCAGCGTCTGAACTGCTTTTTTGGTAAATGGTTACCGTCCTGAAGATTATGTTCTTTAACTCGGCGCCACCTGTGATGATAGGTGGTGTTTGCCCTCTGCACGTCCAGTCGATCCAGTCAAAATGAAATGGTCGCCGGTGCTGTTGTGTCAGCGCCTCCCCCACTGCTGAACTCACACAGGGTTCGGATATCGATGGGGGATCTGCTGGGGAAAGTCTCCGACCATTTTGTTCTTTTTTTTATGTTCTTTTTTTTTTGGCCATTTTTTCATCAGACCATGAAAGGCAAACAGGAAGTAGGGGGTGGGGTACGGCATGCAACAAAGGTCGCCGGCTGGAATTGAACTGGCGACGGTTGCGGCCACGTGGGTATGCGCTGTAACCGTTCGGCTGCAGAGGCGCCCCAGACCATCTTGTTCCGCCATATCTGCCCATTGATAAACAACTTCGCTTATTCTTCAAGCTCGCGGCGGTTTTCCTTGATCTTGTGGATTTGTCTGCTTTGACAACGATATAAATATAAATATACAAACATAAATAATTAGATGTATAAATATGAGTCGCTCTGGGAAAAGTCTTTCCCCGCGACGACCAAATAAGCAGCTGAAAAAGTGTTCATTATTTGGGTAGTTGCGGATTAACGTTTTTTATTTAAATACGGTACAAATAGAAATTATCAGAAAGTACATTTGTGGGCATCCGGGTGGCGCAGCGGTCTATTCCGTTGCCTACCAACACGGGATCGCCGGGTCGAATCCCTGTGTAACCTCCGGCTTGGTCGGGCTTCCCTACAGAGACAATTGACCTTGTCTGTGGGTGGGAAGTCGGATGTGGGTATTTGTCCTGGTCGCTGCACTAGCGCCTCCTCTGGTCGGTCGGGGTGCCCCCCCCCCCGGATCAACAGAGAGGGGGTGGAGCAGCGACCGGGACGGCTCAAAAAAGAGCAGGATAATTGGCCAGATACAATTGGGGAGAAGGGGGGGGTTGGAAGGAGGAAAAAAAACTATATTTGTTTGCATGTAAATGTTCAGGAATGTAAGCTGTGACACGTTACAGCTTCAGAATTCATGTAAAATACTACCTGCACAAATGGGGGGGGGGTATGAGGGTAAATTAATCTGTTCAAGCTGCCTTGCCTGGTCATGTATAGTTGACGCAGTCTTTCTTTCTCGTCTTTCCTCAGATGAGTGGAATTCGTGACCTGATACCAGGTTCTGTGATTGACGCCACAATGTTCAACCCTTGTGGATACTCAATGAATGGAATGAAGACTGACGTGAGTTCAGAAGCGAGCGTTTGTGTTTCTTCGCCGTGTTTTAACTGTGTGTATGTGTGCCTGAAAAGGCCTCTAAACCGTGGCTCTCTACCCGCCGCGTCCTCCAGGGAACTTACTGGACGATCCACATCACTCCAGAGCCGGAGTTCTCGTACGTCAGCTTCGAAACCAATCTCTCCCAGACGTCCTACGACGATTTGGTCAGGAAGGTGTTGGATGTCTTCAAGCCAGGAAAATTTGTGACAACACTTTTTGTGAATCAGGTATGTTGAGACGCGCAACACGTTGTCATTCGTGCCAGTGCAGTTGGAATTTGTGTGTTTATTTATATATATATTTTTCCTGTTTCCCCACCTGCTCGGCAGAGTTCCAAATGTCGCAGTGTCTTCTCTTCCGCCCAGAAACTCGATGGGTACAAGCGCGTCGACCGCCAGTTGGCCCAGTTCAACGATTACAATTTTGTCTTTACAAGCTACACCAAGAATCGCCAGCAGAACCAGCAGAGCTGAGGGTGGAGGATGAAGAAGAGGCGCAAAAAGAAAGATGGGCGCCTCTGCGGCCAGCTCCTCCTCTCCCCCTCCCTCCGCCGTTGTTGTCCAGGAGCTCCTGGCGCTCGGGGGGCCACGGCCCCCGGTTTGACCACCAGTTTGAATTGTATGCATTGTTGTACCTATGACTTAGAACTCTTGCATGAAAGCTCTTTTCTCTGTCTAGATATTCTAGCTCACTCTTGCTGTGATCTTGAAGTGCATGTAGAGGAATTAAACACGCTCTGTTTGAGGCTGTCCACCTGCGCCCAGTACAGCGGTCCTTACCTGCAGGTCTCCCCCCTCATTCCCCACAGACAGGGCTTCCGTGCCCACTAGGCCAGGGCCCTGACATGCTCAGATGAGTCCGCCTCTGTTTTGAGTTTACTTTCTTGTTTTTGTTTTTCCCCCCAAATAGTCAAATGTACTACTCCAACCGGTCACTTCCTTGCAAGTAATTTCCCGCCCAGGTTGATCACTGGTACGTATATGTCCCCGTTTTTTCTTCTTCTTCTTCTTCATATTAATGAGTGCACTTTAAAAAGATTTTTTTTAAGACCAATCCTTTGTTTCCTGTGTAAAATTAACTTGTTTATTGAAAGCAGTAATAAGCTTTTGGCCATAATATAAATTTGTAGTGTCGACGTCGAAACATGATACATAAATCCCTCTCGAAGAACCGCCGTACTTTCCTGTTAAGTGTTGCACTGCTTACCGCAGCCTAACCGGCCCCTGGGACTCGGGTGCGCGGGGCTGTAGGACGGCGCCCGAGCCACAGAGGAATTCTTGCTGTCGGAGGCTTTGGAAGCGGCACCGTCAGCGGGGCCCCCCGAGCTGCCCTGTGCCTCAAAACCTCCGCAGCCGTAAAGCGGTTTCTGCAAGTCCACCGACGGGCACGCCGGTCAAGTTTTACGGCAGGCGGCAGCGTCGACGGCAACGCTAAATACTTCATACATCACGGACAGTTAACGGTTATCTTATCGACGAGTGAACTAATCGGTTACTGAATCGGTTTCATTTTAGAAAATGGGAAGGAAACGGTACGCCGCAAGGTTAAATCGCGGGAAGCGGACACACACACACACGTATCATCCTAAAACGGTTAGACTTGTGACGGCACACACACACAAACTGCACTCGTGTAATCGTATTGCTCGATAGTTACCAATATTACATTATATTACTACAACTGTTATTACTGCTTCTATTACTATGACACTTGTATTGGCACTACTAACGGATACACACACACACACACAATGCCTTCACACAACTTTTTATAGACAGAAGTTTGATTTGGGTTTTCTTTGCATCTGGAGTTTCTGCATTAAATTTTGAATTCTAAGTCACGAATCGTTAACTGTTTGTTCATGTTTTAAGTATTCCCACTTTATGAAGCGGTACCGTACTGGCGGTTGCATGATTTTAAGACACCGAGGTACATTTAATGTGCGCTACACTACGCACTCGGCTGGGTTTTTACAGCACGCTGTATCAACCAGAAGCCCCCAGAACTCGGGCGGGGGGGGGGGGGTGTCCCAGGTCAGGTTGGCGCTCTGAATCTACACACTCGGTTTTTTCTTTCGTTCTTAACTCAGTTCTCTGCTCTCTGACTGAATGTAGCACAGCCGGGTGTATAATAGGGCTGTCCCAACTTTTGAATGTAGAGGTCTCTAGAGAGAGGAGCCCCGGACAGGGTCTAAGCTGAATGTACGACTCCAGGAGACGCACCCCCCCCCTCCCCCTCCCCCTTCCCCCCTCTCCCCGTCCACCCCCAGTGTAGTTTTCTATGGTGCCGGTCAGGACAATGCCTTCTGCCGTCCAACATGGCGGCCATTGTCCGGCTCCCAGCAGGTCTCTGTCCCCCACCACCACCACGTCCCCGTCCCCCCCCCCCCTCTCCCTTGCACAAAGTCAGACTGTCAGCTGGCCCCAGAACCGTGCGCGACAAGAGTGGCCCTCCTGCAATGGCGGCTCTGAATGGGAAATAATGAATCAGACACTTTGCTTAGTGCAGCGCTTGCCCAGCGAAGCATTTTTCTTTTTCTAAACAATATCCAACCTCTCTCTCTTTCGAAACCTCCCCCACACACACACAGAAATCGGTAAGCGCACAATAGAGGCCCGCCGATCTGAGCATGCCAGGGTGATCCCGGATCATTCCACACATGACCGTTGTATAAACTGCCGTTTTATTAATTTTATTGTGCCCCAGACACTTTTGCAGTGAATTGGTCCAAAATGTGACTCCCTTGCAAATTTTTTTTCTTTTCTTTCTTTTTTTTTTTTTTTGAGTATCATCAATGCCCTTTGTTCACTGAGGGGAAAATTCCTGTGACACTATGGTGCATGTGACTACTAGTGCTGTATTGCTTAACAGTGTAGTGTGCTGCCGTCTCATCCTCCTGTGTAAAGTAGGTCTGTGTGCTTCACCTTCCTCATGTTTTAAACCAGCTGAAATGTAGTCGGAACAGATGCCGCATCCTGATAACACTTCATCGGACGGGCGGGGGGGGCAAATCGGGTATTAATACTGTTTTGCTGTACTTTGTGGTGCTAATAGCAGGTCAATTTTATGTATTTTAACGTCCTAAGACAAAATGGAGTTGGTCGCTGCGATAACCGTAGCGGCTCTTTTTTTGGGGAATGCTTTTTAAGGGTTGTCCCTCTCCATTCGCCGTGCTGATGATAGTGGTTCAAAATGCTTCTCCTGCCACAGAAAGCAGACCGGTTTGAATTTTCCCAGTATAGCCATAGATGACGGAAAGTGGCGTCCCCTGCCTTTTTAGCACTGTTAAGGATTGCAAACTTTTTTCTTTTCTTTTTTTCTTTTTTTTTTTTGACCAGTCAGTTGTTAGGAAAGTGCCAATAACAATCAATGTACTGACCACTCAGGGCACAGTATAGCGAGGAAACAGAACACACGGTAGTTGCTTCACAGCGGACCACTTGATAATTGTACAATAGTTCATGTAAGGACACTCGAGTGTAGGTGACAATTGGATCTGGCTTCCTTCCACTTCCGTCTTTTTCGTGGCTTCTGGAGTGGTCATATTTCCATAGGACCAATCTCTACTCGGTGTCCTTACCTGAACAGACCTTTCTGTTAGATGACTCGAGTGATCATCCATGATTGTTACAGGTCCTTTTTCTCTTTTTTTTTTAAAGGTGATATACGTTTAGGGAATTTCAAACCAGCACCGGTCAAATGCTTGTTTTTTTTTTTTAATGGTATTTTTTAAGTACATTTTAAGACTTGACAACCTTGGTTGTGGATTTAGTCCTGTTGGTATTGAACCTTGCTCTCTTCCTTTTTATACTTAAAAATTCAAATGCTTTTTTCCCCCCAGTTCAATGCTAATACAGTTTTTACAAAAAAAAATATTTTTGTAAGGAATTAATTTTTTTGCAGCGGACCAACCCCCCCTCCCTCCCCCCCTTTTTTTGTGTCTGAGGAGCGTTCACTTTGTGTAAAACTGTTTCAAACTAGTTCTGTTCTGAAATTGAGGGACGGCCTTTTTGAAAGCTAACCGAATCATATAGGTTTTTTTTAATATATATATATATATATATATATATATTCCTCTTGCCTTTTCTTTTTATAGAATCCATGTAGAGGTGATTTTATGGGTAGGAAAGGTGAGAGAACGCCTCCCCTGAGAGAGCGAGAGATGGCAGGATGTATCAGGATGTACTGAAGGGAAAACTTTGCTGTTCTAATTCTTTCTTTTTGCTATTCTTTGGATGGTCAAGATGTGCTAAATATATCTGTACTATGAGCTTGATGCTTAAATAAAAAAAATGTAATAAAAACAATCAACTGTAAAACTTACACATTTCCTGTGTGCGCTCCCTAAAAGCTCCCGATGTGTGGTGTTATTTGTTGTTTGTGAACAGCATCTGAAGGTTTATTGAAACTGTATTTAGACCATTCCTTCTGAATACTCCAGCTGACATGCCTTATGGTTCAATCAAAAACTCGCTCAATACTCCAGCTGACATGCCTTATGGTTCAATCAAAAACTCGCTCAAATCACAACGTGTAGCCAATCATTTTTTTTTTCTGCACTGGGTAATTATTTCATCGCAGCCCATAAAAGTTAATCAGGCCAGGGCTTTATTAAGAGGGGAACAAATCTTCCCCATCGAATAGTTTTAGCTTTTTCTATGGTAGAAGTGCTGGAGCACTACCAAATTGTACTGGAACTTAAAAAAAATGACCTGTCAAGTCATAAACTAGGTTATTAGTGGCATTGTTTAAAACCATCAGTAATGGAGACATGACAAACATTTAAGACCTGCTGAAAAAGGCCTGTGCACTAGGGCTGGGTAATAAAAACAGTGACGCAAGGTCCTGTTTTATCAAACCGGTCGAAACTCGTAACATGTTTGCTTCCCTGAAGAAAATAGTTGAGAGTAAAAATAGGTTGGTTATTGAATGTGACACCTGTCTGGCCAAGTGAGCAAAAACACTGGGCAAAATTTATTTAGGGCTTAGTATTTGACGGCCTGATCCAAGGCCGGGGTCTAAGGGGTGGTTGAGCAAGACCAATAAATACCTGGCCATGCCTGTTGCTAATCTGCCAAGCTAAAATAAGATGTTGATTTTTCATTTCTTGTTTGGTCATGCCATAATAACTTCATGAGAACCTTATCGTCTCAGATCAGCACTCCTGTATTGTTGTTTTTTTTATACAAGAGACCTCATCATTAAAGGGCCCCGAGCTTGTTTCTAGGTATTTCAGTCCACCATAGAGCTGTGCAAATACAGCAACAGAGAGACTGCCAAGCCAGCATGACAAGATTTCAGTTCTATTGTATCCAAATCGTCATCGTCTTTACTCTAATAAATCATGGCCTCCTCCTCCTCGATTTGCACGACTACATGAAATGCCATTGAATAACAAAGCTTGCGGTCCTCACTGTAATCCAATGGCGACATCTAGTGGCGAAAGAGTTTTAGTACTGCTGTAGTATGTCATGACTTATTACCTGCACGTTGCATCGCTTGGAAAGAAATAGGGAAACCCCCCTATTATTGCTACTTGGTTTTTATTGATCCTTCCCCCGTTGCGGATATGACCAAGAACATTAAAATTGTGGCATAGTCTCCCAGTCTCCAGACGGATCTTTTTAAACGTGCTTTAACGTGGATTAACCCCTTCCGCTCGTACGTATTACTTCTTCGTTGGTCCATTGTGGGATCTATCCGTTCAGATTTAATCCATTTTATTTTTGAGTGGCGTCATTCTATTAAGTTATTCTTTCCGTTATATCCTAATCATTCTATGTTGTCAATGTTTTAATTATTTTATGTCGATGTTTTATTCCGCGTTATTCTTCTTCTTCTATCGTGATCTTATTACCCTCGCGTCAAGCGCACCGGATTGGTGGATGACGTCAGCGGAAGTGTATCCTCCGTTGTCTTCCGCTGCTGGGAGCTCACGTGTTAAGCGTTGCCGTGCCAGCAGGGACGCGAGTAAAGACGCCGAAATGGCCCAACTCGGTGGAGTAATGTAAGTATTTATTCGGTCGCTTTGCGGAAGACGCGCCTTTTCGTCTGTTGGCCGGAGTGGATAGAGGTTTCTGGGAACGTGTTTGGTGAGGTACAGCTGTGCTAGCTAAGCTAAGCTAACCTCGGCTAGCGGGGCTTCCGTCAACCTTATTCCGACTCCAACGTCACTGGTCGGGCATGGCGATGTGTCCAGGGGGACGCTGGGCGGTTCGGGTTCGTGTCCTGCTGCTTGCGTGGGGAAATAATAACGTAAGCCAAATGCAAGTTGGGCAGCAGGCCTCATTTTGAGTATTGGGACTGCGGAACTTACATTAGATGTCCGATATGGTGCCCGATCTCGGTTTTGCCAGAGACCTCAGTGAGATTTTATGGTTCATGGCTCGCTACCAGAGTCAGTGCTGTCTGTTCTGCCAGTGCCAGCCATTAAGCGGACAGACAGAGCTGGTAAGGTGTGCCGTCTTGATCACTACCGGCCCAGAGCTTTAGCCAGCATGCTGTCAAAAAGTCCTAGAAAGAATCCCTCTGGATAGGTGACATGAGTTTATTAACCCCACAGATAGCCAGTTTGGTTTTAAAGCTAAACGTGATACTGATTTGTGTGTGTGTGTGTGTGTATATATATATATAAAGTAAATTGTAAACAAAGATAAGAGGTCAAAACTCAAAAGTTTTTCTGTGATTTATTAATGCTTCCAGTATATATATATATATATATATATATATATACACACAAATCAGTATCACGTTTAGCTTTAAAACCAAACTGGCTATCTGTGGGGTTAATAAACTCATGTCACCTATCCAGAGGGATTCTTTCAAGGACTTTTTGACAGCACATATATATATACACACACACACACACACATATATATACACATATATACATACATATATATATATACATACACATACATACATACATTTATATATATATATATATATATAAAATTGTAAACAAAGATAGAGGTCAAAACCCAAAAGTTTTTCTGTGATTTATTAATGCTTCCAAAGCATTTGGTCGTGTTAATCATAGTAAGTTGTTTGTTAAATTGAGTCAAAGAGGGGTGCCCAAATACATGGTGATACTTGTGGTTTACTGGGATGCCCACGAGACTATACAAATAAAATGGGGCAATAGTGTCTCAGCCCCATCTGGGGTTAACAAGATTCAAAAAAGGACTGGTTGTTAAAATCCCTAGTGTTTGCACTGCAACAGATTCAGTGGAGATCAAACTGGAGATGTCTGCCAAGGTGACATTGCCACCACCAAGACACGTCATCAGTTGTGTACCTCAGCATCACAGGGTGTTTCGGCCTTTTATCACAAGACACCCTCTGCTGAGGCAGGCCCACCACAGGTTGATCGGTCCTGGGTGTGTGACCTGTGGTTAGCTGTTCCCCCTGGCAGCCCAGACGGCGTCTCTCCTTTTGAGCCAGATCCAGTGGCTAGTCCTCAGCAGTGTTGGCTAGCTCTTTGATCACTCTCCTGTGGGCCTGCCCCCTGACTCCTAGTTCCCTCAGGAGTTTTGCTGTGGAGCTGGCAACAAAGCCCCTACAACCCACCTCCACAGGGCGCACCTTCACCTTCCAGCCTCTGTCCTCTGCTTCGGCTGGTAGGTTGGCGTACCGCAGCTTCTTACGCTCGTACGCTTCATCGACTGCATCCTCCCAGGGGACTGTCAGCTCAATGATGTAAGCGAGCTGGTTAGAATTGGACCAGAGGACGAGGTCTGGTCGCAAGGTGGTTGTTGCGATCTCTGTCGGGAAGATGAGCTTCTGGCCTAAGTCCACTCGCATTTCCCAATCCCTGGCTGAGTTTAGTGAGCCTAAGTTGGGAAGTGAAGGGTTGGCCTTCAGTTTATCCCCCTCTCGAATGAAAGCTGGGAACCGCCGGGGCCCTTCCTGGTTGTTGAAGGGTTGGGCATTGATGGAAACCCTCTTGCAATCGAGTTTAGCTGCCAAGCACCTGAGCACCTGATTGTGTCGCCAGGTGTATCTGCCTTGGGTAAGGCTGGTCTTGCAGCCAACCAAGATATGCTTGAGGGTTGCTGGGGCTGTACACAGGGAGCAAGATGGATTCTCTCCAAACCAGAGATTTAGATTTATGGGAGAGGGCAGGACATCATATGTGGCCTTGATGATGAAACTCAGCCTGTTTGATTCCATGCTCCAGAGCTCACTCCATGTGAGTTTCCTCTTTTCAACACCCTCCCACCTCATCCAGCGACCCTGTTTGGCTTGTGCTATGGCTTTAGCACATCTGGCTGCTTCTTCCTGTCGGCGGACCTCCTCAACCACCATAGTTCGCCGTTCGGTAGTAGTCGCCTTTTGCCAGGTAGGTGTTTTTATTCCCAGGCCAAGGCCACCTCTGCCTTGTTGAACATGGCCTACTATGTCTCGGTGGCGGAGGGCAGATTTCGCCTCCAGTACAGCTGCAGCCGGGGTCCATTTCTTCCCTGTTGCTAGGGTTGGAGCAACTCCTCTCACTATTGGGTCTCGGGATTCTGTGAGGGACATGTCCAGCCTCACTTTGGCACATTTGAATTCCTCAACCAGGCTGGAAATTGGCAGTGCGAGGGCTCCATTGCCGAAGAGTCCAACACTGCTGAGGCACCTTGGCAGTCCAAGCCACTTCCTCACCTGCGAGTTCACTAGCCTCTCCAAGCGATTGGCATGAGATAGTGAGACTTCGTACATGGTTATTGGCCACATGAGTCGGGGTAGCAGCCCAAACTGAAAGCACCAAAGCTTCAACTTCCCGGGCAGTGCAGTGTTGTTGATTTGCCTGAGGCCACTGATTGTATCCTGGCGAAGTTGCTCCAGTTGGTGTCAGACAAAGTGGAATTTTGTCCCCAGTCTTTTTAATCTATATTTTGATGATCTAGCCGAGCAATTCTCCAGTGAACCATATTATGTATGCAGATGATCTTGTGGTCCTTAGTCCATGCAGCGCTGGTCTCCAGCAGCTGCTTACTATATGTTCTGTCTATGGTGTGGAACATGATATATATCAAATATAATGCCGGAGTGTTGTCTTGATCTGTAGAACCTGAGAGGACAAATGTCTAAAATTTCCTGGCTTCAAATGGTCTGATAATAATCGTGGTGTCTGTAATAAGGCAAAATATCTTGTGCATTTTATACAGAACAAATGACAGATGATGAGTGAAGATAAGTTCAGAGCGTATTGTACTCCACTCTATACTGTACACTTGTGGTCAAACTGCAAAAAAGCAAGCTTAGAGACTTCAAGTGGCTTACAAAAATGCCATGGGAATATTACTTAAGAGACCTGGATGGTATAGTGCAAGTGAAATGCTTGTGGCTGCAGGAGTCAATACTTTCCAAAATGCTTAAGAAATCTCATATATCAGTTTATTTGCTGGCTTAATGACTGTAAATGAGATCATCTTGGTTTTATCAAACATAAGGTTTAGTACTACACGCTACCAATCCCAGCTGTCAAGGCATTGGTACAGTTGTCTCTTTGTAGGACATTAACATATATTTGTTCTTTCCTAAAAATTTGTCTTTTATGGTGCTTTTGTATGCAATATATTCTATGTAATGTCCTGTCTTTTATCTGGACCCTGAGTCTGAAATAAAGTTGGAATGACGTGTTTCAACCCTTCCCTTTGGCACTCGCTGAACTCACCGCAGACTCCAGGATCTGCAGCAGTGGAGAGATTTAAATGTTTGAGAAATATTGTGTTTTATCAAATAGAAGTTGATCTTATTAGTCTTAGTGTATGGGAGTGATTCATACTATGTGGTATAGTGGTCTACTGTAATTGACATTGATAGCCCACTTTCATCTCTGTAAGACAGAATTATATCTGTTGTATATATTCTATAAGCCTGTCTGTCTGTTTATGTATATCTGTGTCATGTCTACTTGTCCCACTGAGTAACCCACCGAAGTCAAATTCCTGGTTTGTGGAAAAGATGATCAAAACTGATTTTGATTCTGATTGTATATCCTCAGAAAACCCAAAACAAAGCGCTCCAAGCGCTTCCTGGAAAGCAGAGCGCCGAAGCTGTCAGAAGATGTGAAGAAGGCTATGATCATGAAAGGAGGCAACACCACACAAACTGTCACCCAGGCCCTGAAGGACATCGTGAGTAGCTCGGGAATTATTAAGCGCTAATGACATCTGTTTCAACTGCATTCCCATCAAACTTTTTTAATATATTAATTTTGAAGGTGCAAATAAAAAACCTGAATGGAAATGTATTAGAAATAATGAAATATTGAAAAACTTTCTATGCACCCTCTTTTTTTTTAACGTTTATTTGAGATGGGACAGTGTACATTAATCAACATTCGAAACACATGTAAATGTACCCGAGTTAGCTAAGAGGCTAGTTTCCATCGGCGGTCCCTTCGCCTGATGTTGTTCGGCGGTGATTTGAAGTTGAGATGTTAAAGTTGACCTGTTGAAAAAGAGATATTATGAAAAATTCAAGTGTGTGTGAGAACATAGTAAAACATGTTTACCAGTTGGCACTGGAAAAACTAATTTATGAACACTCTACAAAACTGACATTCTCAAAATGCGTTAGTTTTCAAGTTGATTTTTATTATTATTATTATTATTATTATTATTATTATTCTTTTTGGCTTGGATATGTTCTGTTACAAAATACTTTTTCACGAGATCTACAATGTCTCACTTCCAGTTCATAGTCTCACATCAAATTCCCAATGATGTTACAAAAAAAATGATGCAACTTACAAAATATTCTAACAGCTGAAGTTATGAAGTATAAAATAATTTCTCTTGTTATTCTGCTCAATGGGTTCGAACCAGCAACCTTCCCCCCCAAAAGCCTCTTTTTCTAATCCATAGCTACCATTGTGAGTCATGAATATCTGAGAGAAATTGTGATTCAGAATTGATATTGTGTGAAAATTGACATGGTGTGTCTCCCCCCCCAACAGTATTCACTGAAGAAGCCCAATGCTGTGCTGTACAAGAAGTAAGTGGATTTAAATTGCATACTGGGCTGTAGCTGCATGGTGATGATGATTTTATTGTGTGTGTACGTGTGTGTGTATCTGATGTAACTATCAAATAACACTTGACATAGTATTAACATAATGGTAACAAACGCTTGCCATAAACTAGGGTCTAAATACATTTATCTAAAACCTCCCATGGTCGAGGCTGAATGACTGGAACAGCAGGTGAATGTAATGACCTATACCTGGCAGAATAGAAAACCAGCAGTACTAGTGTTACCTGAGGACCTCATTGAGAACCACTGTTTTTGAACACGGTGGACAGATGGGTCACTGAATATCTACACAAGTTGACGTACAATTTTGAAATATTTCAGCTTTTTACAATTTCCAGAATTAATTATTAGAATTAGTACACCTCAGTACTGTAATGAACCATGAAACAGCTCAATAGTGTAAACAGCGTGGCTACAATTAACCGCTGGATTTATAAAGCGATTAATTAGTTATGGCCTTCAGTGTAATTGGTCACAACTCATTGACCATTGAACCAATTATTACAAAATCCAGTCGTTTTGAGGCGATGACTCAGAATATCTGCGGTAAATTTAATTCGGATCAGCCGATGGAAGCTGGCAAAAATGTGCAAGTTGGTCGTAACTCACTTGGTTGTGTTCCCAACCATCGCAAAACTTGGTTCATGTTTTTATTAGCTGAATTTTAGCATGAATATGCTTACAAAAGACACTTATCGTTGTAATTAATGCTACACGCTCCAACTCAGCGCTTCAGTACACACCCTTGGCCTCGGCCTGTTTTATCCATTTGTCATTCATTACCCACAAGCGCTTTCCTACCCACCATTCCACCACACATCCTTCAGCATTGTAACACAATCCTTTAACGTTTCACAACTTTTCAACCCTTCACATTCTTGCAGGTTTTTCAGATTTGTTTTGGGCATGAATCATTGAAATGGCCATTTTCAGCAATTATTAGGAACTGTGTTGCCGTACATAAGATAAGATAAGATGGACTTTATTGTCCTGGAGGAAATTTGTCTTGGACACATACAATATCTGCTGTTAAAAAAAGACAAGTAACATAGTGCTTACATACAGTACATCATCCTCGGCGGACACTCGGGGTCGAGTATGACCATCCTCCCTCTGGGTCCCTCTGGGTCCTCAGGTGGGCGTAGAGGCCGATCCTGGAGCCGCATAATGGGAGGACGCCTGCGCGTGACAGCTTTTTATGTGGAGCGGCTGATGCACCTGTAACCACACACTTGGTAAGGGGTGGCCAGAGTCCCATGGCATGGAGAACCAAGATGATTGGGAACTGCCCTCTGTCTCAGCCTTCATCCACGTTTGCTGCCGTTGTGATCTGGAGACATCTTCCGCCAGTTCCGCCGTTGAGGTCTTCGTTGGGTAACGCTTCGTCTGGAACCTCCCCCTTGCCCTATCCGCCTTGGGTGACCCTACCAGGAGCCAAGCTGCAGACGGCACAGCTCTTTGGATCATTGGTACACGCAAGCTTCTCCACCATGACAAGGTGGCGAGCCAGAAGCGGAGATCCTGACGTGACTTGAACACACAACCTTCTACATACAGTACATACAAAGGCTGTCACCCATACACATGCACACACACAACACCTACAGTACATGCACAGACTGCCGTCAACCAACCAACTGCACACTACCTGTCATACAACACACCTGTAATCATCGTGGTGTACATCATATGTGCAGTAAGAGTAAAGCAGCCTCATCAGCAGAGTCATAAAGTTTACACGTGTCCCGTGAAGCCTCTGGCTAGCTTGCCATTTAGGGCTTTGATGGACAGGGGGACAAAGGAGTTCTTAAAGCGGTTGAGCCTGCACTGAAGGACTGTGAAGTATCTGCCTGAGGGAAGAAGCTGGTACTCAGGGTGGAGGACATGGGTGGGGTCCGAAATAATTTTCCAGGCCTGTCTGATAATTGTTTCATCAACGACAGCCTGACTCCCATGTTTTTCATGGCTCTCTGTGTTGGTCAGTATGCTCTCGTCCGACCTAACTCCCATTGGTCGGACAATCGGCAGAGTTACTCTCATAAGGAGAAAAGTGCAACATCAGTAGCCTTCCAGGATTAATCTGTTATGTTTGGTAGTGGGAGGGACGGACTACCTGTGAAAACAGCTTTTTTTCCACAACTTGAACTCCCCCAACCTAATGGAGACTGCTAGGTCTAATGTGCTAAACATTTACTGAACGTTTGCTGTTGATGTTCTTTTTAGAAATGGACTTGGATTTTTGTATGTAAGAGTAAAAGCTTTAAGTTAATAGGCTATTTTGTGTTTCTGAGATCACACTCGTGTAGCTGTATGTTTGGAGTCGGACATCACATAGTGTGGGCTGGAACGTCCTGTTTATCATCATAATTATAAAATAAGACAAAACTATTATCTTCAGGTTACTTTGTATGGTGTGCCAGTGACAGAAAGTTGGATCAGTTCGTGTCTCTTCTTGTGCAGGGATCACCGGCTGATCTAGTTCTGTTTTCGGGAATCATGGGCCGGTGCATGCCACGCTGGTTGGCTTGGAGTCTGTTATTAGTTCAGTATAAAATATTTAAGTTAAAAATTATTTAGTATGCTGCAAATACTTGCTTTTTATGTCTATTGCTAATAAGGCTACCAGGTAGAGTGCACTGTGGCCTGTGGCTGATTAAGTTAATCGAAAGATAATAACATGCAGATTTTTTCCCCCACAATCAGTCGATTGGTTGAAGAGTAGGTACGATTTCAGTCGACCAAGATTTTCTGTGGTTGCCTACAGCCCTACTCTGTGTTAGCTGGGTAATCTGGGCTTTCAGCTGTACACGGAGGTTGTTAAACCCGGCTGAGATGCCATACCGCAGGATGCTCTCAGCTATGGCATGGTAGACGAGGAGCAACACTTTCTGGCTGACACCAAAGACCCTCAGCCTATGGATGAAGAGTAGCCGCTGTTGGACCCTCGTGCAGAGATTTTCTGCCTGAACACTCCATGTCAGTTGTCAATGTGTATGCCTAGGTATCGGTAAGAGTCAACCTGGGGTACGTTCTAGTCATGGATAACCACTGGTGAGTGGTCTCCAATGGATCTGGGGTTGAACACCATCTCCTCTGTTTTCTTAATGTTGAGGGTGAGGAAGTGTTTGTCATGCCACTGGACAAGTTCTGAATCTCATGTTTGTACACTACACAACGGAATCTGATGTGTCGGCCATGAGACCCAGGATAGCTGTATCATCAGTAAACTTTATCATGCAGTTGTTAGCAGAGCTGCATATGCATTCATTGGTGTATATGGTGGACAGGACTGGGGAACTAACGCGCCCCTGGGGGGCACTGATGCTGATGGTCAAGGGTTCAGACAGGGTCCTGGTTCACTCTGACCCGCTGGGTGCGGTTGGTCAGAAATGAGTGGTACCACTTAATAGTGAAGGAGTTGACGTTCATCTGCTGCAGTGTTTGCAGGAGAACATGAGGCTGCAGGGTGTTAAAGGCTGAGCTGAAGTCTGCAAACATCAGTGTATAATAGTCCCTAGGATTCTCAAGGTATAGAGTTACTAAGTGCACTATACTGTTGGTTGCATCATCAGTGTCTCTCTGGTGTTTGTATGTGAATTAGGGGTGGGGTGGGGAAATCACTACAGCATAGTGTCATGATGTTTTGCACGGCAATATTGCATCGATACACGTATGCCAAGTATCGATCTTTTCTTAGATAAATTGCATATACGAATTAAACTTTTTGGTACAGTACCAGAATAATAAAAGCAATTGCTTTTTCAGTCCACTAGATGGTGGTGCTGAGTTTTTTATGTGGTCCTTTTCCAAGTGCATGTAAAGTAAGGGAGAACTGGCAAAATGTTTAAAACCGCAATACTATCGTATCGTGACACAGGTATTGTGATAATATCGTATTGTGGGGCCTCTGGTGAGTCCCACCCCTAGTAGGGATCTAGCTGTGGGGCTACATCCAGCTGCAGTTTGCTCAGTATGAGCTTCTCCATCACAACAGAGGTTAGAGCAATAGGTCTAAAATGATTATTCTCCTGTGGACAGGGTTTCTTATAGGGACAGGTGTGACCAATCATTTTCCATTGGGTTGGTACAGTGTATGGTACATTTAATGGAAGGATTGTAGCCCAAGTGATGCAGTAGTAAAAGTGTACTGGGGGGTGTCATGTGGCCTTGGACCAAGATGGCAGCGTAGCTGACTAGTTCCTTGCAACCATGCACGATTCTATCTTTAAAAAAAAAAAAAGCTCATAAAACTATTTAACAGTTCAGAACAAAATTATTTAACAACACAGGGTGAAATGCCCGCAAGGAGATGCAAAATCAACTTGGACAACTCTCCCATTGACCAGTTCAGAGACTAGCACCGCAGCTAGCATACATACCATACTAAGTGAGCTAAAAACAAAGCGTTCAAAGTTTGGGTCAAAGTTGGACCACATCGATAGCAGTTTCACTGAAATGGCAAACTCCATAATATCGCTGGAGGGGAAAATGACAGAAGCGATACAAGGCGTTTCCTCCAACACAAAACGCATCAAGGAAACTGAGCCCTGTATTACCACCGCAGAGGAACAGCTCGACAGTGGTGAAACTATGCTCTCTTCTCCTATTAAACACATTGCTTACCTTGAGGTGAAAGCAGATGACCTGGAGAACGGGCCGGAGGAAAAACATCTACGCCTGATTGGTCTGCAAGAAGGGGCTGAAGGCAATCGCACTCTCCTCGACTTTGTGAACAACATGCTACCGCATCAGCTTGGAGTAGATTCAACCACCACTTTCCCCTTCCGTACATTAGCACCGGCAAAGGCTCATCAGAAGAAGGCAATTATCGTCTGCCTTTTAAGGTTTCAGGAGAAGGAGTTCATTTACCACGAATTGAGATTAAAAGACATTAAGCCTGACGGAGTCGAGATTTCATTCACTCAAGATCTCTTGGCGGAGGCCATTTGTGTGTCCGATGGGGATTCAGTACAGTTGGATTTGAGTGTGGTTTGGGGATTCCAGCATAATCCCTGTAAAATGAGTGCTACATGATGAGAAAATACACCACAGCCAGCCGAAAAGTTCTACAGTGACATCAAACAACGCGAATAGAGTCATCATGGACTAGACACAGACACTGCATAGCGGAAACCAGCCCTCACAACTCAAACGAATTTGGGGACTCTACCAGAAAACAAACGATTAACCAGATACAGTAATTACCGTAGCAGAGACCCAGATTATGATAACGATTTGCCCAAAGATAATTATCTTCGGGCAATTATGCCAATTCATTCATTCATCTTCAGCCGCTTCTCCAGGGTCGGGTCGCGGTGCCAGCAAGCTAAGTAGGGCACTCCAGACGTCCCTCTCCCCAGCAACGCCCTCCAGCTCCTCCTGGGGGATCCCGAGGCGTTCCCAGGCCAGACTGGACATGTAATCCCTCCAGCGAGTTCTGGGTCTACCCCGGGGTCTCCTCCCAGTTGGCCATACCTGGTAAACTTCCAAAGGAAGGCGCCCAGGAGGCATCCTAATCAGATGCCCGAACCACCTCAACTGGCTCCTTTTCGACGCGAAGGAGCAGTGGCTCTACTCCCAGCTCCCTCTGGACTCGGAATGAAAGTTTGTAAATTGGATTTGGAACAAATCTTATTTGTTGTTATTTGGCTAAATGACTTAATAGAAGATTTTATTGTGCGCGGAGGTGGGATATGTGGGTTGGCGTGCCCAGAACGGAAGTCATGCAGACTAGCTGCTCCTCAAAGAATTGTGGATCGGCGTCCTCCATATTATCACAACTATCGGGGAAAGGGTGTGTTCAGAGTTCATTTCAGTTGGGGAAATGCCTGTGGGGGTGGGCTGCCCAGCAGTGTTCCTGGACATTTTTTTTTAATTTTTTAATTTTTTTAAACTTTTTTTGTACCTGTAAAAGTGTATGTGTACGCTTATCTGTTAGAACATTTATTTTTGGCAGATCTATAACTTTCTCTCCTCTCACTATCTGTACATAGTAGCATCATCATCCATGGATAAAACAAAACAAGCTAAAAATTTTGATAATAAGATTACTAGTTGGAATGTATGGAGACTAAGAAACTTGGCAAAAGCAAAACAAGTTAGAATAAAAATTTATTTATTCTATTAACAACCTGTTTTACTTTTGCTAAGGTTTCTTGGCTGGAGAATGAAGATTTTACTTCCTGAACACTTGTAGGTGTATTTTATGGATTTTGGGCTGCTGATCACGAAAATCGCCTTAACATTTTCCTATCGCATACCCATCCATCCACTATCCAAACCACTTATCCTGCACTCAGGGTCACGGGGATGCGGGAGCCTATCCCAGCAGTCAGTGGGCGGCAGGCGGGGAGACACCCTGGACAGGCCGCCGCTCCATCACAGGGCCCACACACACATTCACACCTAGGGACAAGTTAGTACGGCCGAGTCACCTGACCTACATGTCTTTGGACTGTGGGAGGAAACCGGAGCACCTGGAGGAAACCCATTCAGACACAGGGAGAACATGCAGACTCCACACAGAGGACAACCCAGGACGACCCCCAAGGTTGGACTACCCTGGGCTTCGAACCCAGGACCTTCTTGCTGTGAGGCGACCGCACTAACCACTGCACCACCTGTACATCATTGTATGGTGTAAATACTTCAAAATCTAAACTCTGCGGTTTTTTTGTTTTTTCATGTCAACTTTTCTTTATTTATTTTTGTGGGCAGTTGAGTCAATGTAAATGCTTAGTTATTAAATGTATGTTCATTCTATCTCCCCGCCTACCACCCAATGACTGCTGGGATAGGCCCCAGTATCCCGGCGACCCTGCGAGCAGGATAAGCAGCTTGGAGCAAAAAAAAAAATTATACTGTGTCTGAGTTCAGCTCTTCTACCGAATCCTATTTTAGCTGTGTGCATGCAAGAGCCAGGAAACTGCATCAGCAAAAGAGGGAGGTTGAACAGGCACTCAGCCAGAACTGTTAATATTTACCTGACTTGATGTCCGTAGTGACAAATGGAAAGCTAAAGCTGTTGCTGGGTTATATATCCTGCAGTGTTGATTGAAAGTAAGATAATATTTGAATAACACAATAAATTGATTTGGATTATTGCTTTTATTAATCTAAAACGGTGTTATTAGTTTAAAGCTTTTCAATTGTGAATATCGCTGACTTGCAGGTTAGTACCAAGTGATGGCTAGAGTATTTACAAGGCTTGGCAGCAGCTTTAACTGAACCTTGCTGCGATGAATCATCCCAGGATGATAAGGGGGACATCTTTAGCTATTTTCTGTGGCTTGTTAGAAACGAGTCTGGATAACACTTTTTGTTTTTTGGTTTTTAGGAAGAACGTGACCCGGCCTTTTGAAGATTCTACGTCACTGGTTGGTTTTGAAGAAATGTGACTCACTTAACACCGCAACTGTAACTGGTCTAAATGCCATATAGTTTTTCTTATGCTTATCTTTTTTTATTCATCTTTCAGGAATTTTTCTCTAAGAAGACTGACTGCTCCCTGTTTCTGTTTGGCTCACACAACAAGAAGCGGCCAAATAACCTCATATTTGGTAAAATAATCTCTCCCAAGTCTCACCGCACTCATCCCAAAAGCAATGCATGAAAAACACTGCATGTTCTGACACATTTATTAATGCAACCTTTAGTTCCTGTCTGTCTATCTACCTCCTAGTCTTGTCAATGACTATAAATTTGTTATACCAACACATTCACAAAGTGCTTTGGAAACAATTAAATAAGCAACAAATAATCATGCAGTTGTACAAACTATGAAAAACGGTCACAGGTGATATGGGGGGGGGGGGAAGTAAAAAAGAGCAAAACCAGAAAATGCAGGGAATGTGGAAGGAGGTCTGAGAGGAAGGGGAGGTTGCAGTTCATCACATCCTCTTCTGACATGTGGTGTGTCTCTGTCTCATAAGCTGGTCCAACTGAACCGTACAGTAATGAAGGAGCACAGGATGGACTCAGACCACATTATTGAATTGTACTGTTACTATCTGTACAGGATACATGAATATACTTGTATCGACCAAGATGGCTGCCTAAAATGTGTACTTAGGCGACTCCGATAGATTAATCTCGAAAAGAGTATTTCCGAGTTTATTCCGGAAAGTTTATTCCAAGTTTATTTTTGAGTCAATTTTTGGAGCGAAATGACTTGAATTGAATCTCTGGAGAAACAAGTGACCGACCGCAAACAGTACCAAGTCAACCAAGCCAGACAAGACATCAAACCAAAGACTGCTGGTAGGTGACCATATAATAAGAAATGTTAAAAGCAAAGTTTTGAAAGCTATGTTTACCCAACGCTATGGTTAATGACTTGGTCCAAACACTGCCACAAGTGTTATTCGACCATCTGGGTATGGATACACTTACTGTGCATGTTGGAACAAATAACATTTGTCCTGGAATGACACGTGGCTCAGAGCTGTTAAAAAGGGATTCATACATTGGACATTCTCCAACAAGTCCCAGCTATTTGTGTCAGGTCCACTTCAGGGAAAGGAATTGAACGTTTGACTTGCTTGCTGGCATTAAATACCTGGCTTTCCTCCGCATGCACTTATCAAAAACTGAGCTTCATTGATAACGTCAACCTGTTCTGGGAACACCGAAACCATTTCAGAATGGACGGGACTCATTTAATCAAGAGTGGGGGGCCACACACTTACTGCTAACTTAACCGTATGGCCTCCAGCACCCTACTGCTGGTATTTGGAAAGGATCAGGAAAATCTGGAAAAAGTAGAGCGGTCTTTTCTACCCAGGACAACAAGGACAAGACCATGGACCATTCCCACCCCCCACCCCACCCCTCCTCACCTCTCAGAGATCTCTTACACAAGCTACGGATGCAGATAACGGGGATTGACGAGATGTTACTATCTGGTACCAGAAGTTCCCGCTTATCCAAACAAAGCAAGGGCAATCTCCCTGCAGCCAACGTTACAGGGCATGATGACTGCTAGGACCGACTGGGTCCTTACACCCCCTAGCTCATGCCTCCCTCTGCTAAGTGAGTATGGATGCACTGATGCTGATAGAGCCCCGCCAGGACAGCAAGAAGCAGCTCTAAGGTCTGCAAGTCCTGTGTTGACCAGCTTCAGGAAAAACAAAGTATACTCAGAAGTGCATAGCTACTTTATCTAATCTGACTCCACTTGTACACCAGCAGCCACAGCCTGTCGCAAAAAATTAGGCAGATAATACTCTTGGCACACCACTACTACTACTACTTTTGGCTGCTCCTGTTAGGGGTCGCCACAGCGGATCATCCGTTTCCATCTCTTCCTGTCTTCTGCATCTTCCTCTGTCACACCAGCCACCTGCATGTCTTCCCTCACCACATCCATAAACCTCCTCTTTGGCCTTCCTCTTTTCCTCATCCCTGGCAGCTCCATATTTAGCATCCTCTTGTCACTCTTGGCACACTAAATTTAGCAACACTAATTGTCAGGTCTTTGGCAGGAAAACATTTTTAATCAATGATTTTATCATCAAGCACTATCAACTTTTTTTTAACTGAAACTTGGCTAGACCAAGATAACAGTGCAACTGTTCTTATCGAGTCAACCGCACCCCCCAGCTTCAGTTTTGTGAGCAAAACCAGAATGCATAAGAAAGGAGGTGGATTTGCCATTTTGTTTAACGATTCGATCCAATTCAAAGATATCTTATATAAATGTTGCTTCTTTTGAATATGTGGCTCTTCAGTTTAATTCCTCTTCTTGAGTTACTTCTAAATATCTATAGACCACCGTAATACAATGCAAACTTTTTCAGTGACTTAACTGCTCTTTATAATCTATTGACTTTGACTGTGGACCGAAGGGACTAAAGAACTGTGTTGTGTTCTTTAACTATGGACTAACTCGGTATGTGATGGAGCCCACACACAAGGGGCATGCTCTAGACTTAATTAGGGTCTGAACATTTCTGAGGTTGTGGTGACTGATGTTGCTCTCTCTGATCATTCCTGTGTTGTCTTTGACAATACTATCGCCGTGCACACAAATGTTCAAACAGAGGTAATCACAAAACGGCACATCACTGAAAGCACCAGTGAAATATTTGTTCAGGCTTTCTCTTCCATACCCGCCCTCTCTTGGGTCTCAGTCAATGAGCTTGTAGATAATTTCAATTCTAAACTTACAAATGTCATTGATGCAATTGCACCCACTACGTTGAAGGTGGTCTCTGGTAAGTAAAGATGTCCACAGAGATGTGCCATGCTGGTCAGTATAGAAAAAAGAAAGTGTCGTAAAGCTGAACGCTCATGGCGAATTTGGAACTGAGAAATGCAAGACGGTCCTATTTCTCTGAAATCATTGCCAAAAACAAATGCTCGTGCCTTGTTTGCTACTTTCAACAGGCTAACAAACCCTCCTGTGGCAGTAGCTTCTAAATTTCTATCTACCGGGGCCTGCAATGAATTTGCCGTCTTTAATGACAAAATTCAGAAAATTAGAGAGGCAGTCAGTGCCTCCATGCTAAGTACAGGGTATGTGTTGTCCCCGTGTCCACCTAAAATCAGTTCAAATAACATGACACAATTTGATCCCATCAACCACAAAAACTTGGAGGACATTATACAACATCTGAAATCCTCCTCCTGCTGCCTTGGTATTCTGCCAATAGCTTTTTAAAAAAAAAATTCTAATTGCACGGCCTCAGATAATCTACAAATTGTCAACATGTCTCTTCTGTCAGGCTTCTTCCCACAGGCCCTGAAAACTGCAGTCATCAAGCCACTTTTAAAAATGAATAATGCAAACAGAAAACTGGGTAGGGCTTTCTGGCAAAGCACTAAACTGGTTTGAATCCTACTTAAAGGACAGGGACTACCTTGTGTCTAGATAATTACGAATCTGAGCAGACAAAAATGACCTGTGGGGTTCCCCAAGGCTCAATTCTGAGGCAGCTTCTGTTTAATTTTTATATGCGCTCACTAGTTCAGATTATGGAACCCAACAAAATATGTTAACATAATTATGCAGATGACACAGATTTACATAACCATATCACCGGGTGGACTATAATCAGAGGTGCACATAACTGTTGCGCATGCGTGGTCAAAATAAATGATGTGCAACAGATACAGTGGGGAGAACAAGTATTTGATACACTGCCGATTTTGCAGGTTTTCCCACTTACAAAGCATGTAGAGGTCTGTAATTTTTATCATAGGTACACTTCAACTGCGAGAGACGGAATCTAAAACAAAAATCCAGAAAATCACATTGTATGATTTTTAAGTAATTAATTTGCTTTTTATTGCATGACATAAGTATTTGATACATCAGAAAAACAGAACTTAATATTTGGTAAAGAAACCTTTGTTAGCAATTACAGAGATCAGATGTTTCCTGTAGTTTTTGACCAGGTTTGCAAACATTGCAGCAGGGATTTTGGCCCACTCCTCCATACAGATCTCCAGATCCTTCAGATTTCGGGGCTGACGCTGGGCAACACGGACTTTCATCTCCCTACAAAGATTTTCTATTGGGTTCAGGTCTGGAGACTGGCTAGGCCACTCCAGGACCTTGAGATGCTTCTTACGGAGCCACTCCTTAGTTGCCCTGGCTGTGTGTTTCGGGTCGTTGTCATGCTGGAAGACCCAGCCACGACCCATCTTCAGTGCTCTTATTGAGGGAAGGAGGTTGTTGGCCAAGATCTCGCGATACATGGCCCCATCCATCCTCCCCTCAATACGGTGCAGTCGTCCTGTCCCCTTTGCAGAAAAGCATCCCCAAAGAATGATGTTTCCACCTCCATGCTTCACGGTTGGGATGGTGTTCTTGGGGTTGTACTCATCCTTCTTCTTCCTCCAAACACGGCGAGTGGAGTTTGTACCAAAAAGCTCTATTTTGGTCTCATCAGACCACATGACCTTCTCCCATTCCTCCTCTGGATCATCCAGATGGTCATTGGTAAACTTCAGACGGGCCTGGACATGCGCTGGCTTGAGCAGGGGGGCCTTGCGTGCGCTGCAGGATTTTAATCCATGACGGCGTCATGTGTTAGTAATGGTTTTCTTTGAGACTGTGGTCCCAGCTCTCTTCAGGTCTTTGACCAGGTCCTGCCGTGTAGTTCTGGGCTGATTCCTCACCTTTCTCATGATCATTGATGCCCCACGAGGTGAGATCTTGCATGGAGCCCCAGACCGAGGGAGATTGACCGTCATCTTGAACTTCTTCCATTTTCTAATAATTGCGCCAACAGTTGTTGCCTTCTCACCAAGCTGTTTGACTATTGTCCTGTAGCCCATCCCAGCCTTGAGCAGGTCTACAATTTTGTCCCTGATGTCCTTAGACAGCTCTCTGGTCTTGGCCATTGTGGAGAGGTTGGAGTCTGATTGATTGAGTGTGTGGACAGGTGTCTTTTATACAGGTAACGAGTTCAAACAGGTGCAGTTAATACAGGTAATGAGTGGAGAACAGGAGGGCTAACAGGTCTGTGAGAGCCGGAATTCTTACTGGTTGGTAGGTGATCAAATACTTATGTCATGCAATAAAAAGCAAATTAATTATTTAAAAATCATACAATGTGATTTTCTGGGTTTTTGTTTTAGATTCCGTCTCTCACAATTGAAGTGTACCTATGATAAAAATTACAGACCTCTACATGCTTTGTAAGTGGGAAAACCTGCAAAATCGGAAGTGTATCAAATACTTGTTCTCCCCACTGTAATACAAAAAGAGGTGCTTTTGCGTACCAACATTTTTGGGACACAATTACTTATTAAAACAAGAGGATTTTCTCCATATAGCACTGGTAAGAAAGTCATTATGACAAATGTGTCAATTTTAATAATCAGTTGTTAATCGTGCAACTTTTAGCCTTATTTCTTGATTAAGTGGATGCGGTTTTTTCCCAAGTTAGCAAGGTTAACTGTTAAACCTTGAGCTCCACCAAATAGTTAGCTTATGTTACAACTAGCTTAACGTTCATGTTTTTTCTCTGATTTTAGGATTTTTGCCCATTCGTCAAAATGTCCAAGAAGCAAGCTACATTAAGTAATTACTTTGGTGTTGCACCACCTCCAAAGAAATGCCATACTGAACCTGGGCATAAAAAACGTGTATTCACGGAAAATTGGCTGCAGGAAGTAGGCAGGCTCCAAACAGATGACGACCACACAGAGATGTGGTGCAAAATATGCCGTGAAAATCCCAGTCTCGCGGATAAAAGCAGTGCCTTTTATAGAGGGACAAAAAAGTTCAGTCATCCAGCTTTTGAAAAGCACGAGAAGAGTAAAGAGCACATGAACGTAGTGCAAACTATTGATAACAGGTGCAGCAGGATCAGAAATCCACTCACCCTCTTGACACGTGGCAGGACAAACTGAATGAAGAACAGCGTCAAGCACTCTGTAATATTTTTCTGTTGGCCTTTCACAAAGTGAAACATGCACGCCCGATGCGTTCATGTGAGGAGGATGTTGCACTTTTCAAGAGGCTTGGAGTTAATGTCGGCAGTGCATATCAATCATGAGAAGGGGGGACCCGCATCATGCAGAGAATCTCACAGACAATCTGTTTAGAACTGAGTGAAAAACTGAAGGCAGCTGAATTTTGGGACGTGCTCTTTGATGGATCAGAAGGCAACACAAGTGGAGCAGGAAATTGTGTAAATTGTGTGTGTGTCTAACTATGGAGAGTTGACCTCAGATTTCCTTGGATTAATTAATTTGGGTGTGAACTGAGCGGCACAGGACATAGTGAACGGACTGGAGCAGCTCTTCCGTACTTGTGGTTTAGGGGATTAGTGGAAGATAAGTTGGTCTCTGTGTGTACAGACAGAGCAGCAGTCAACGCTGGAGTTTACAATGGGGTCTTTCCCAAATTGTGTCAGATGGTGATGATTGGGAATTCCCTTGTGCATATTCTGCGTACTGCCCACACCCCCAAGAACTGCACAAAGTCAACTGATCGCATGGTACCATACTGTGAGACATTTAATCGTGCCATTGTCAAGTTGCTGAGCGTATTAACAGAGAGAGGGCACAAAAAGAACAGAACAACTAAAGAAGATATGTGATGAGAATGACATTGCCTTTATGAAACTAGGAAAGTTTCACAACATCAGATGGTCTGCGTGGAGGCAAGAGACTCAAGAGAAAGTAACCCTAACCCTAAAACATCTGCACAGTGTTTTCAGTGTTTCCTAGCCAACGTGCTTGACACTGGAAACATTTTACAGTTCACCTCCCTCAGGTTCCAGCAAGATAAACTGACTAATGGTGAATGCAAAGGTGAGCTCATGGTAGCTGCTGGACAGCTGACACTTGCTTGACAGTGAAGGCAAGTACAGGAAAGAGACTGTTTCAAATGCTGACAAGGACAAGGCTGATGTATTGAGAGGTCTAATTCATGAGTTTGAAAGCAGATATGACTCCCTTAAGTCATGTAATCAATTTTTAATGTTTGATCCTTCAACTTGGCCACAGTTTTGGCAACACAACACTTTCTAACATCCTCCAGAAATATGAGGCCAGCTTGTCTGTTGACAGGGACTCCACTGTAAGAGAATGGATGCATTTAAAGCAAGCCGGAAAACGTTTGGCAGCCTCTTCTGTGTATGACTTGGTCAACACAGTGAAGATAAGTAATTCAGATAGTTGCTCCAACATTCATAAAGTCCTTCTGTTCTCCCTTGCACTGCCCTTGAGCAGTGCTGCATGTGAGAGGGGATTTTCACATCTCAATATAATAAAAAGCAAGTACAGATCCCGCCTGTCAGACTCTTGCCTCTCATCCCTGATGCACATCCACTTGTCGAAGATGACAACAGAGGCTTTTGACCTGAAGCCGGCTGTTGACTTATGGATGCAAACCGCTAATCGCAGACTCAGCCAGGGAGAAAGAAGTAAGCCTACATCTTAATTTTCCATGTTTGAAAGAGAGGAAGACCGTGAGGAGAGCAGTCAGGAGGGTAGTGACGATGACAGCTTGTAGGATAACCGTGCCACGTAAAGACTTGAGTACCAAGCAACATCTCCAGGTGCTCCCTTGAGAACTAGATCAAAAAAGTGCACCCCTGACTATAATCCCATACATGGGCTGATTAAGTGCATTGAACAAATCAACCATCGGATGTCTCAGAATTGTTTTTTAGTTCAACAAAGAATTTAATTTAGATTTAAAGAATTAAAAAAAACCTGAAGTAATTGTCTTTGGAGCCAAAGAAGAACGATTAAAAGTCAGCGAGCAGCTATGATCGGTAATGTTAAAAACCACAAACCAAGCCAGAAGTCTTGGTGTAGTCATGGACTTAGACCTGAATTTCAATAGCCACGTTAAGATAATTTCAAGGTCAGTCTACTATCACCTGACGCATATATCAAGAATTAAAGGATTTATGTCTCAGCAGGATTTTGAAAAACTTGTCCATACATTTATCTTCATTCGACTCGACGGCGTGTTTACAGGTCTCTAAAAAATTGATCAAACGGCTGCAGCTGATTCAGAAAGCTGCTATTCGAGTCTTTACTAAGACCCAAAAAAGTGGATCACATCACTCCAGTCCTGAGGTCTTTACACTGGCTTCCTGTCCATCAAAGAATTGATTTTAAAACTCTGCTCTTGGTTTATAAAGCACTTAATGGTTTAGAGCTAAAATACATTTCTGGTCATCTGCTACGCTATGAGCCATCCAGACCGCTGAGATCATCTGGGACAGGTCTGCTTTCTGTCCCCAGAGTCAGAACTAAACACGAAGAGGCAGCTTTCAGTTTTTATGCACCACATATCTGGAACAAACTCCCAGAAAACTGCAGGTCTACTGCAAATCTGTTCTTTTAAATCAAGGCTGAATACTTCTGTTTGCTGCTGCCTTTTATTAAGTCAAATTTGAAGTTTTTTATTATTATCTTATACTGCACTGTAACTTTTACTCTTTTTATTCGTTTTTAAATGTGTTTTATTGCCTTAGGTTGCTTTTACATTTTGTCTTAATCCCTAGAGCCCGCACTACCAGGCTCCAAAACAGCTTATTTCCCCAAGCTGTTACCCACCTGAACCCCGGCTATCCACTGAATGTCTGTAAATATGTTTATTCTAGTGCCTTTTTTTTATTATCTTAAGCTTTTAATCTTCATCTGTATATATTTTATACTGTTTGCTGTGTTTGTCTATGTCTGTGTTACACTGTTTGGCGAAGCCACAGCCCTCATTTCGATTTTGCACATGTGCCTGCACATTGATTTTAATGACAATAAATTGAATTGAATTATGTAAAGCACTTTGAATTGCATTGTTGCTGAAATGTGCTATACAAATAAATTTGCCTTGCCTTTCCTTGCCTTATAGGAGCGCCGGTTCAAAAACATTCAAATGTGAAGCTTTTGTCTAATTAACATTAATCTAAAGCTATGAGATAGTTGTTGTGAGGATTGAGTCGTTCTGTTTTGGCTCATCTCATCTCCTCATCAGCTGCTTCTCCGGGGTCGGGTCATGGTGGCAGCAAGCTAAGTAGGGCACTCCAGATGTTCCTCTCCCCAGCAACCCCCTCTAGCTCCTCCTGGGGGATCACAAGGCGTTCCCAGGCCAGATTGGACATGCATTCCCTCCAGCGAGTTCTGGGTCTACCCCGAGGTCTCCTCCCAGTTGAATGTGCCTGGAAAACCTCCAAAGGAAGGCGCCCAGGGGGCATCCTAATCAGATGCCTGAACCACCTCAACTGGCTCCTTTCGACGCGAAGGAGCAGCGGCTCTACTCCGAGCTCCCAACGGATGTCCGAGCTCCTCACCCTATCTCTAAGGCTGAGCCCAGACACCCTACGGAGTAAACTCATTTCGGCTGCTTGTATCCGCAACCTTACCCTTTTAGTCACTGCCCGAAGCCCATGACCATAGGTGAGGGTTGGAACGAAGACTGACTGGTAAATTGAGAGCTTTGCCTTCCGGCTCAACTCCCTCTTCACTACAACAGTCCGGTACAACGTCCGCATTACTGCTGATGCTGCAGCAATCCGCCTGTCAATCTCCCGCTCCATCCTACCCTCACTCGTGAACAAGACCCCAAGATACTTGAACTCCTTCACTTGAGGCAACAACTCATTCCCAACCCGGAGGGAGCAATCCACCATTTTCCAGTAGAGAACCATGGCCTCAGACTTGGAGGTGCTGACTCTCATCCCGTCAATTTCACACTCAGCTGCAAACCGCCCCAATTTGCACTGGAGGTCGCGTTCTGATGAAGCCAACAAAACCACATCATCTGCAAAGAGCAGAGATGCAATTCTGAGGTTCCCAAAACAGACATACTCCTTACTTTGGCTGCGCCTTGAGATCCTGTCCATGAATATCACAAACAGAAATGGAGACAAGGGACAACCTTGGCAGAGTCCGACACCCACCGAAAACATGTTTGACTTTGTGCTGAGAATACGGACACAGCTCTCACTTTGGTTATACAAGGACCGGATGGCTTGTAGCAACTGCCCCGGTACCTCATACTCCCACAGTAACCCTCACAGAGTGCCCCGTGGTACACGGTCGTAAGCCTTCTCCAAGTCCACAAAACACATGTAGACTGGCTGGTCAAACTCCCATGCCTCCCTCAGGACTTCTGGTCTTAGTACTCTGTGATGTTGGTGTAGTAGGATAAACAGAGACAATAACACTTAACAACTGTCAATAGTATTGTGAATGCTGGTTCTTTTGATTCTCAAGGAGCCGGCCTGTTTTTCATTATTTGTTTATTCCTCTGACCGCAGGTCGTCTGTTTGACTTCCATGTGCTTGACATGATTGAAGTCGGCATCGAGAAGTACGTCTCCCTGTGTGACATTAAGGTAATGCTAGTTTAATTTTTTTCCCCTTTACAAGGAATCAAGGGGCGAATTTGGTGTGCAGGCTGGTTTTGCAGTGAAATGCACGAAAGATGAATATGTTATATACATGCTAACAAACTGCAGTAACGGAGACGGTAAAAGAAGACAACACAATGTAATCACAAGTAAAATCAGATAAATGCAGTTCACAATACAGACACATAAAGACACATTAAGGCTCTTCGCTCATTTAAGTGTCTCGGTTGGGAAGTGTTTTACAGTAGTCACTTGTTCTGGGCCATATTTTCTCTTAAGGGCTAAATCAATATTCTTTTGCATTTTGTTCCAAAGTTTCTGTTGATTTCGTGTTGCCCCCCCCCCCCCCCCCCCATTGTACTTGGCCAATTACCCCACTCTTCCAAGCCATCCCATAGTTGCTGCTCCACCCCCTCTGCTGATCCGGGGAGGGCTGCAAACTACCACATGCTTCCTCCGATACATGTGGAGTCACCAGCCGCTTCTTTTCACCTGACAGTGAGGAGTTTCTTCAGGGGAACGTAGTGCGTGGGAGGATCACGCTATTCCCCCCAGTTCCCCCTCCCCCCTGAACAGGTGCCCCAACCGACCAGAGGAGGCACTAGTGCATTGGCCAGTTGTGTCTGTAGGGACGCCCGGCCAAGCTGAAAGTAACACGTGGACTTGAGCCAGTGATCCCCGTGTTGGTAGGCAACGGAATAGACCGCCTTGCCACCTGGACGCCCACCCGACCTTTTGTTTGTTTCGTCTCGGGTTCATGAGGTTTACTGAGCCTCTTGAGATTTTGGTTCAAAGCTCTCTGTAGGAAGTGAAAGTATAACAAACAGTATAGACACATCACTGCTCAGCACCCGGATGCCCCATTTTTATTTGTGGTGTTTTTGTTTTTAATGTGTTTATGTTTAGACATAAATACCTCAATAGCTTAAAACGAGTGGCTAAGGACGTGTTCTTTTGGGTGAATCCAGTTCTTAAAACTCTGCAATTGCATCACATCAAGAAACACGCAAAGTTGTTGAGACTGACATTTTCTTCATCTGTTGTTATTAAATCTGTTTTCTTCCCTTCTAACGACAACCGAGGAGACAGCTAATAAAATTAAACTAAAAGAATAATCCACAGTCCGTGTGTTAACTCATGCATTCCCATACAGTTCTGTATAGATCTGATAACCAGTGTGTCAGCCAACTTAAACCACCATAACCAGAGGACCCACGTACCAAAAACCACACAAATCCCAAATGTCTTTTCTCGTTTTTAATCATGTTCATGGAAGAAGGAAACGGGACACGTTTCATCCCCGGCTTCCGTCAGTCAACATAAGCAAAAGGTCACCAGCGTTGCAGGATTTGCAGTACAATATCTTACTTTCATCATTAGATGGAACATGTTTTTACTCCCCCTGTAATCTGGGGGGAGGGTTACATCAGCATACATTAAATTCAAACCCTCCTTCCAAAATACGCTAGTAGTTCAAGTTTCACTGAGTTGGCATTCACAGAAGCTGAATGCTGGAGGTTTGCCGTCACTTGGTCGGGGGTGGGGGGTTTGCAGTGCTCTAGTTTTATGATTCAAACTAGTAACTGGGTCAAGAGTCAAGGTTTCTTTATTAGTTTCCGTAGGTAAAGTTGTTTCGTAGGCAGGAAAATTCAGCATTCCAGGGTAAAAGACAATTTTGGCACAAAAACACTCCTGGTGTGCAGGAGTTGTGAACAGGGCTGCACCAAAGGCAGATGGCATAATGGGTGTAATGTTGATATTGGTGAGGTACCAAGTTAAACAATTACCCTGGCAAGTTTCTTCTAGTTTTCCTGTCTTTACTCTGCTCATCTTCATGTAGACCAGGGGTCCCCAATAGGCGGCCTGCGGGCCACGTCCGGCCCGTGACGGGTTGATTTATGGTCCGCGAGAATTTTTGGAGAAATGCCAGAAGGAAGAATTTTTTTTATTCCCCCCCCCCAAAAAAATAATTAATTAATTTCTTAGTAAAAGTAAGACTAGTAATATATCGAAAAATAGATGAAAAATCTCTGTTTAAATTATAATACCTGCAACGTATCGACACCAAAACAAACTAACGAACAACATGCTGCTGGAGCTTGAGTGGCCCGTGGTTTTAAAAGTGGCCCTAAAAGTGGCCCGCTATGAAAAGTAATTGGGGACCCCTGATGTAGACCATAAAGCCATTTCCTAAAATCGCTCTTAAATGACATACACTTTGACCCAGGGATAAGTACATGAATGCTGGTTTTTGGTGGGTCTGGGCTTTGAGACTACACAAGACACACGTGTGGCTTTATAAAGCAAAAATCATTCGTCCTTATTGATCATTCTGTTTCCCATCGCAGGCCAGCAAATGTCCGGAGGGAACCAAACCGATGCTTGTGTTTGCTGGGGAAGCTTTTGACACGGACAACGAGCACAAGCGCCTAAAGAGTCTCCTCATCGGTCGGTATTTCGTTCTGCTCAGTAACGACTTGTGTTGGATGTCACTTGTACCAAAAAGATCACAGTAATTTTGTACTTATGTCATTCTCTGTTTACTTGAATTACTGTTTTGTTTTTTGTTTTTTGTGTTATCTCGCAGACTTTTTCAGAGGTCCTACAGTTCCTGCGGTGCGTCTGGCCGGCCTGGAACATGTTCTGCACTTCACCGCTCTGGAAGGGAAGATCTACATGCGCAGCTACAGGTACCAGACACATCTGTCCCACATCTGAACTGACCACAACAATGACGTATTTATTTATTTACTCCCTGTTTGCCAAGTACGTGTACCAGAATTTGAGTCAGTGGGGGCATCCGGTTAGCGTAGCGGTCTATTCCGTTGCCTACCAACACGGAGATCGCCGGTTCAAATCCCCGTGTTACCTCCGGCTTGGTCGGGCGTCCCTACAGACACAACTGGCCGTGTCTGCGGGTGGGAAGCCGGATGTGGGTATGTGTCCTAGTCGCTGCACTAGCGCCTCCTCTGGTCGGTCGGGCGCACCTGTTCAGGAGAGAGGGGGAACAGGGGGGAATAGCGTGATCTTCCCACGCGCTACGTCCCCCTGGCGAAACTCCTCACTTTCAGGTGAAAAGAAGCGGCTGGCGACTCCACATGTGTCAGAGGAGACGTAGTCTGCAGCCCTCCCCGGATCGGCAAAGTGGGTGGAGCAGAGACCGGGGCGGCTCGGAAGAGTGGGGTAAATGGCCAAGTACAATTGGGGAGAAAAAAGGCGGGAAATTCAACAAAAAAAAAGAAAAAAGAAGAAGAATTTGAGTCAGTGGACTGCCCGGCAGGTGAAAGGAAACATGAACTTGAACATTTTGGCGTGCACCGGTCACTCTGCACCACACGAAAACTCGTGGTTTGATCGATATATTTTTTAACCCCAAAAAATGATTTCTGACATTTATTTGACACTCAGTTGCTCCACAAAAATGCTGATTGATGTAAAAATTTCTTTGCAGGTGTCTGTTGAAGAAGTCCGGGTGCCGGACACCCCGGATAGAGCTGGAGGAGATAGGACCGTCCTTTGACTTTGTCTTGAGGAGGACACATCTGGCTTCAGAGGACTTGTATAAGACAGCTCACAGACAGCCCAAGGCTCTTAAGGTAAATAATTGAACACATGAAGAACACGATTCCTGAGTCTTTCGGCGTTATTAGATGGAGAGTGACAGTAAATATCTGGGTGTGTGGGCAGATTTTGCCACACAAGTTTTAACTCCACACCATCCTTACTATTATTAGTTTGTAATTACAAACTGAACAGTTCATATTATTACTCCAGCGGTGACATGTTGTCTTTGGGTTAAATGAAGAGACTGCAAATTAAACCGGTGTACAAGAGTTTGCTTCATTGACTAGAGACCTGTTTTGCTTGCTGGCATCAGTTTACAGTCATGGGCTGAACATAATATGAATGCAGTGCATAAGGTGGCTCATAATACTGGTTACTGGGCGTCCGGGTGGCGTGGCGGTCTATTCCATTGCTTACCAACACGGGGATCGCCAGTTCGAATCCCCATGTTACCTCCGGCTCGGTTGGGCATCCCTATAGACACAATTGGCCGTGTCTGCGGGTGGGAAGCCGGATGTGGGTATGTGTCCTGGTCACTGTATTAGCGCCTCCTCTGGTTGATCAAGGAGCCTATTCGGGGGGGGAGGGGACTGGGGGGAATAGCGTGATCCTCCCACGTGCTACGTCCCCCTGGTGAAACTCCTCACTGTCAGGTGAAAAGAAGTGGCTGGCGACTCCACATGTATCAGAGGAGGCATGTGGTAAGTCTGCAGCCCTCCCCAGATCGGCAGAGGGGGTGGAGCAGAGACCAGGATGGTTTGGAAGAGTGGGGTAACTGGCCAAGTACAACTGGGGTGAAAAAGGGGGGGGCGGGGGAAATCCACGAAAAAAATAATGCTGGTTACTGCCACAGTGAGAATATTAACCCTGATGCATTTCCCCGTCATTTCTTCAGCCAAAGAAGAAGAAGAACATATCCCACGATGCCTTTGGCACCAAGTTCGGCCGGCTGCACATGCAGAAGCAGGATTTGTCCAAGCTGCAAACAAGGAAGATGAAGGGCCTGAAGAAGAGGGGAGGGCAAGTTGTCACTGGAGAGGAGGGTCGGTCAGCCAAAGTCGCCAAAATGGACAGCTGAAGTCCGACTGGGACGACTGGACTGCGCTCGCCGTCTGTGAAAGGCGATTAGCGTTCGTCACCTCGTTATTTACTAGTCGCCTCCTTTTGTAAGACACGGCACGAGTTCGCCATCAAGGACTTGACATGTGAATTGCCCTTATGCAAGCTGCATGTATATCCTGTCTTCTAAATCCTTTTCTGTCCCAAGTGTTTTTGTTTTTTCCCCATGTGACACACAGATGGTTTTATTCCTTTAGAACTGGCGAGTTATTTTTATTTTCCAAATTACAACCACGCACGTAATCGGTAAGCTGTGTCTGTTACGGAGTAAATAAACGGCGGTCACAGAGGAAATCACGGAGGATTTAAAAAGTTGTGTCAGTACACGGTAAATTAAAAGGAACTCTCAAACTTCGAAAACAAGTTTTCTACTCCGGCGACAACATTTTATGACCTTAATCGTGTTTTGCTTAACTTCAAAGGCTAGAAAAAAAACGTTACATCACCAGATAAAGTTGATTCACCACTAAAATTCACCACGTTCAGTCCCCCGTGCCTTTCACACCAAGACCGTGGGCTGTTTTTCAAATGGCTATTAAGACTTCTAAAGGCTTCAAAAGACTCTTAACTCGTCAAATTAGGATTTGTATACGCTTTTTGTAAGGTTAATTATTCAAATAAAGTGTTGTTGACACTTGTTTCTTTTAGTAGGAGCGGGCATTGTGTTTTTTTGTTGGCGCCATTGGAACGAGAGGAATTAGCAACAAACCTAAAAAAAAAGAAACAGTATTTAATAGATAAGGAAACCCTGAGCTACTATATTTCTCTCCATTTGAAGTAAGCATACGTGTCGGGGATGGTAGTGAATCAAAAAGTGGACGCTCCCATCACGGCGGGGTTAATAGAGATGCTGTCCGGTCGTCGTTCAGTCTTTCATCTTGATTGTCCCCAAAGTGAAATTGGTTGTGCAGTCAGATGAATGAATGAAAACACAACATGGAACCAACACAGTTGAGAACTTTATGTAGACTAGGGCATTCATGACTGCTGCCTTTTAGTAGTCATCAACTACTACCAAAAAGTAGTCGATTAATCGCAGGAGATTTTTTTTTTTTTTTTGCCCAACCACGATGATCAATTCTTGTAATGAAGGTCTAAAATACAGGCAGTAAGGGGTTAACTACTGCAGGCAGGCAGGGCCAACCTCTGGGCAGATGAAATAGCAGCGACCTCAATTGGCTCTGAGAGGCTGTTTACAAATGAGCTGCAATCTGATTGGACGAACCCCCCCTCCCCCCCCCAACAAGTCTGTCTGAGCTGGAGATACTGTTTGTCTGCAGTAACAACGTGACTGCTTTCTTGCAGGTGTTTGGGTTTAATTAGTGACCATGCCTTGTTCTGGTGACTTTCAGCCCAGCGTGTCTGGTTGTTGTGGTGATGGCAGCTGTTGGAAACCCTACTACTACTATTTTTGGCTGCTCCCATTAGGGGGCACCACAGCGGATCATCCGTTTCCATCTCTTCCTGTCCTCTGCATCTTCCTCTATCACACCAGCCACCTGCATGTCCTCCCTCACCACATTCATAAACCTCCTCTTTGGCCTTCCTCTTCTCCTCTTCCCTGGCAGCTCCATATTCAGCATCCTTCTCCCAATATACCCAGCATCTCTCCTCCACACATGTCCAAACCATCTCAATCTTGTCTCTCTTGCTTCGTCTCCAAACCGTCCAACCTGAGCTGTCCCTCTAATATACTCGTTCCTAATCCTGTCCTTCTTCATCACTCCCAATGAAAATCTTAGCATCTTCGACTCCACCACCTCCACCTCCACCTCCTGTCTTTTCATCAGTGCCACTGTCTCCAAACCATATAACATAGCTGGTCTCACAACCATCTTGTAAACCTTCCCTTTAACTCTTGCTGGTACCCTTCTGTCACAAATCACTCCTGACACTCTTCTCCACCCACTCCACCCTGCCTGCACTCTCTTCTCCACCCACTCCACCCTGCCTGCACTCTCTGCTTCACCTCTCTTCTGCACTCCCTGTTACTTTGGACAGCTGACCCCAAGTATTTAAACTCATACGCTTTCGTCACCTCTACTCCAACTTTCAGATATATGTAACAAAACAGAATATGTATTCAGTAACTTTCAGATATATGTAACAAAACAGAATTTTTATGCAGTAACTTTCAGATATATGTAACAAAACAGAATATGTATTCAGTAACTTTCAGATATATGTAACAAAACAGAATATGTATTCAGTAACTCAGATATATGTAACAAAACAGAATATGTATTCAGTAACTTTCAGATATATGTAACAACACAGAATATGTATTCAGTAACTTTCAGATATATGTAACAACAGAATTTTTATGCAGTAACTTTTAACAATGCAAACGGGAGCGAGATCTCTAATTAAAATACAACAGATGACACTTGTGAAACAGATGTAATTAGAGAAAAAAGTCCTGTTACCCTTTATAGTTTAGGTAGATAAAGGTCTCAGTCACATTTGAGTAAAATAATCCTATTTCTACAAACGTCATAGGATCTTTTTTTTAGAAGATATTTTATTTTCACGGACCCCTTGCAATTACACCACGGACCACTAGGGGTCCGCGGACCCCCGGTTGAGAAACGCTGGGCTGGGGGGAAACGATGTTTCGTTTGATTTCATGTGCGCCAGGGCCTGAAATGAAACGACCAAAGTGCTTCCGTGTCTGGTTCTGAAGCTGGTGAAGAATCTGTCCGACAGACCTGCTCACCCAGGTGGAGAAAGACGTCCTCGCTGAGGGGCGGACTTTTGCCGCCACGCCGAGGGAAACCCCGCTGGTGGAAGTGCTCACAGCCGCGGAACCGGTGGTCCGTGAAAACAACACTGCGGCCCCGGAAGCGGAGCAACTGCGGACGGACGTTTCAGCCTGTCGCGGCAATGCGAAGGCGCCGCCTTCCAACGTGAATAGAGGCGAGAGGAACGCTCCCACCACTCTCGGTAGGGACAGGGGCGGATCTACGGGGTGGCAAGGGGTGGCAGCTGCCACCTCTGGGACACAGTCTTGCCACCCCTGTTGCCACCCCATTTATAAATCAGATAATATGTTTTTAAAGTATATTTTATGTACATGCATGGGGAAGGTCAACGAGACCCCGCACCAAACTCATCTCAAACAGAAGTCGCCGGTTTAGAATCCCCCCTCCCCCCTCACAGGGGCGGATCTACAGGGTGGCAAAGGGGGTGGCAGCTGCCACCTCTGGGACACAGTCTTGCCATCCCAGGAAAAAATCTCTAGATCCACCACTGGGTAAGGACGATAACATCATCGTCCTTCCGGTGGACAAAGGTTGGTGCACTGTTGTATTAAACCAGACAGACTATCATGAGAAAGTTATGACGTTACTTGGCGACATAAATCCTTGTGAGCCCCTGAAACGGGATCCAGGCAGTGGTTACAAGAAAAAGGTGATAGTCTGAAGCTGTTAGAACAGGACGACGCTATTGACAGGATTTTGTAGCATAGATTATACGCAGGGGAAGCTACACCTAGTCTGTATGGGTTACCTAAGATACATAAACAGGATGTGCCACTACAGCCTATTGTTTGTATGATGAACTCAGTGACCTGTAACATCTCTTAAGTTTCTGGCATCTATTCTTAACCCGCTGGTAGGCAGTAATGAACATCACATTCAGAACACTATGGATTTTGTGGATAAGGTGAGGGACATCACTATGGAGGCAGATGAAACAATGGTCTCTTATGACTTTACGTCTCTCTTCACATGCGTTTCTGTTGACGAGGCAGAGGTAGTCTGTATGAGATTACAAAACGACCCCACCCTTAGCACTAGGACCACCCTTAACACCGACCAAGTGTATCTGCTCCTGAACCTGTGTCTTCAGTCCATGTACTTCACATACAGGGGACAGTACTATAGGCAGAGGCCTGGGTGTGCTATGGGTTCCCCAGTCTCACCTGTAGTGGCCAACCTGTATATGGAGGAAGTGGAAAAGAGGGCTCTGATATCCTATCCGGGGACACCACCTCGCCATTGGTTCAGATTTGTGGACGACACCTGGGTTAAAATCAAATCTCAGGACGTACCACATCTCACCAACCACATCAACTCTGTGGACAACCACATCAAGTTCACCGGGGAGGATGTGAAAAATGACAGGTTGGCCTTCTTAGACTGTGACATTGCAATTGGTGACGGGGGACATCTGATTGTTGAGGTTTACCGTAAACCAACACATACTGATCAGTACTTAAGGTCTGACTCTCATCATCCACTGGAGCACAAACTAGGAGTCATCAGGACGCTGTACCACTGAGCTGACAACGTCCCCACCGACCCAGCGGCCGGGGAAGGGGAGAAATCCCACATTAAACAGGCCCCGGTTAAGTGTGGTTATCCTAACTGGGCGTTTGTCAAAGCCAGGAAGACGCCCAAACAGTGCACCAGTCGATCGAGATTCAAGAGTTTTATTTGTCACGTACACAAATAAAACTCTTGAATCTTGAATCAAAGAGAGGACAAGGACAACCACTGTCTAAGCGTAAACCAGTGGTGATTCTGTATGTGACGGGAGAGTTGGAAAAGCTGAGACGTTGGCTTTCGAACCCCAAAACACGCTGCACCAGAAACTGGTGCATCCCAAGGATCGGGTCCCCCGGCACAAACAGAGCAACATAGAGTACCCTGTTAAGTGCCAGGAGGAATGCCGTGACTTGTACATCGGGGAAACGAAACAGACGCTGGCCAAGAGGATGGCACAACACAGGAGAGCTAACACGCCAGACCAGGACCCCACAGTCTACACCATCTACAGGCCAGTGGCCACTCTTTCAAGGATGAGTCAAGTCAATTTTGTTTGTATAGCTCAATATCACGAATTGCAAATTTGCCTCAAGGGGCTTTACAGCAACACACAACATACTGTCCTTATGACGAGGATGCGCACATCCTTGATCGGGAGGAACGTTGGCTCGAATGGGGAGCCAAAGAGGCCATCTCTGTGAAGAGGCAACGACCATCCCTGAACCGAGGGGGGAGGGGCTAAGAGTGCGTCTGTTGCCATTTTAAAGTGCTGTGATTGCAACCATTCCCCAATCCTCTATGAATAGTACACATGGCCATTGTAACTCTAGTTAATGGTCACGCCCAAATCTGCATATGAAACTAGTCGTTGTTTTCGGGTCGTTATGCCGCTGTGTTGTTTATAAGGGCGGGGACACCTGCAGTCAGTTGAGACCGAAGATGCCACTTAGATGGGTGGTGGAACATATGTGTAAATAAACGTTGTGTCCAGATGAACTGATTCAACTTTCTTTGACTGGGACGCTTGATTAAACTCAACCTAACCTCAACCTAACCCTAAGCTTAACCCAACTCCTACCTTAATCGTAACTGATAGAAAGTTGAATCAGTTCATTAGCTGATGAAGTCCGATAATGAGCATTTCAGCAGTCCTTATGACAAACCTTTACCTCTTTCTCGATTTGACCGGTTTGAACGAACCAAAACAGCGTGCATATGGTATTTCTCGCTGTCTTCTACCAACGTTTCTGACGTCTGTCTGCCTGCCTGCCTGTCTGTCTGGCCATCTGTCTACCTGCCTACCTGTGTTTCTGGCCTTCTGTCTGCCTACCTGCCTGCCTGTCTGCTTGCCTACCTGCCTGCCTGCCTGCCCGTCTGGCTGTCTGCCTGCCTGCCCGTCTGGCTGTCTGTCTGCTTGCCTGCTTACCTGTCTATCTGGCCATCTATCTGCCTGCCTGCCTGCCTGCCTGTCTGTCTGTTTATCTGCCTACCTGCCTGCCTGTGTGTCTGGCTGTCTGTCTACCTACCTGCCTGCCTGTCTGTCTACCTGCCTGCCCGCCTGGCTGTCTGTCTGCTTGCCTGCTTACCTGTCTATCTGGCTGCCTGTCTGCCTGTGTGTCTGGCCTTCTGTCTGCCTACCTGCCTGCCCGTCTGTCTGGCCATCTATCTGCCTGCCTGTCTGCCTGCCTGCCTGTCTGTCTGTTTATCTGCTTACCTGCCTGCCAGTGTGTCTGGCCTTCTGTCTGCCTGCCTGCCTGCCGGTCTGGCTGTCTGTCCGCTTGCCTGCTTACCTGTCTATCGGGCCATCTATCTGCCCGTCTGTCTGTCTGCCTGCCTCTCTGCCTGTCTGCCTGCCTGCCCGTCTGTCTGTTTATCTGCTTACCTGCCTGCCTGTGTGTCTGGCCTTCTGTCTGCCTGCCTGCCTGCCTGCCTGCCTGCTGGTCTGGCTGTCTGTCTGCTTGCCTGCTTACCTGTCTATCGGGCCATCTATCTGCCTGCCTGTCTGCCTGCCTCTCTGCCTCTCTGCCTGTCTGCCTGCCTGTGCATCTGTCTGTCTCTCTGTCTGTCTATGCCTTCTACGGCTTGCTTATTCTAGCAGTGGGACGAAAAGGCTTCCAAGTAATTCGGAAGTGCCGCCAGGGGGGGAAACCCTACGTATGTCAGTAATACGTGTGTTACTAATCTGCTGGGAAGTATTCAAACGCGAATCACTGGCATGACCTCACACCCATACAATCCCCCCCCCTCCCACACACCCAAAACTGCCTTTCCCCAAGAAAAGCTCGCCTACAGGTTTTGTCTGTCATTTCAAATGCTGGTGGATTTATACGCCATGCATGGGGGGGGGGGTTATTGTTCTTGCGGTTTATGTGAATGACCCCCCCCCCCCCCGTTAAATAAAGTACTTCGGCAATATTGCGCTAATATTCCAATGCGCCTTCGCCATTGGTAACTCGGCGTCCAATCAGCTTGCGGGATCCTGCTCCGATGCGCCGAGGCCCCGCCCCTCCGCGCTATCTATTTATACAATATTGCAACGGCGGCGTTTGACAGCTCCAGCGAGGAGAGTGTGCGGGCGTCCGAGCGGCTCCTCTGCGGCACCTTAAATGGACGCAACTTCAACAGCCACTGTTTCATTTTAGTCTAAACGCAGACACAGCGGACATCCATATACTTCGTGCCTTTGCATACATTTGCGTTTTCATTTTTCAGCCGATAGAAAGAGAGAGAGAAAAAAACAAAAAAACACCGCCGAGGTGCAAGTTGAACCCGGCTGATTTCGCATCAGTCTTCCAACCTTTTCCCACCAAAGAAGAAGAAGAAGAGGAAGGAAGGAAGGAAGGAAGGGGAAGAGATGACGGAGGACACCCAGATGAATGAGAGCGGACCCGGCGCCGCGCAGGACGCGCCGGCCGCGGCGCCGGGTCCTGCGCAGGAGAAGCGGCTGCAGGAGGCGGAGGAGAAGGGGAAGGAGAAGAGCGAGGAGAAGGAGGAGGAGGAGGAGGAGGAGGAGAAGCGGGAGAACGGCGAGAGCAAAGGAGCCGGTCCGGAGCCGGTCCGCGGAGCCGAGGAGGTGGACTTCGTCCATCCGGAGGGAGGATGGGGATGGCTGGTCATGCTGGCCGCCATGTGGTGCAACGGGTCGGTGTTTGGGATCCAAAACGCCTTCGGCATCCTCTTCCTCTCCCTCCTCAGAGAGTTCGGCTCCGAGAACGACGACGACCTCAGATTCAAGACAGGTGAGTCCCGTCCACCCCCCCCCCAAAAAAAGCCTGGAAAAAGAGCGGCTTGAAATGTGCCGGAGGTGTTGCGCCGAACGTGGTATCCGCTGTAGAATGTGCATCCCTTGTATTGGGGGGTGGGGGGGGGGTTATAGGTTACGACAGTATAAAAGTATATCAGCTTTGGGGACCAGAAACACGCACTTGATCCAACTTTCAGGGTGTTAAGAGATTAGTGAGAGTTTCTCCAGCCGGTGTGGTGGTGGTGGTGGTGGTGGTGGGGCTGCCTGCCACCTTTGGCAGAAGCGTGAGTAATTAGAGAGAAAGCGTGATTAAAGTTGCGGTACTGTATCCCGGAGCACAAAAGGCCCACTTGCTTATGGTTCCGAAAGAGGTCTTTTTCAAAAGTACGCAGAAGCGGACGTCGCAACGTGTGAGGGGCAGGATGTGGGGGGGAAGCTGCGACGTGTTGATTGGTTGATTGATTTGCTGGGCTAGTTTCGGGATCCGTCCGCGCGCTCTTCACGTAGCGGCGTGCCGGCCGGCGGGCGGGCGGGCGGGCGGGCGGGCTGCCCGAGTCTCCTTTATATCCGCACGCACGGTCACGTATCCGAGTCCTGGAAAGGCGCGCGCGCTGGCGTGTAAGGAGCGATAACGTGACATGGCTGTGAGTTGGGAATCGCGCTGTTGGGATGGCGCGAAACCCGGGGGCAAACCCAGGGGGGCAAACCCGGGGGCGATCGTTTCTCTGAGGTACATATTCTACAGGGGGGGTATAAAAGTGGCGCGACACGGGGCCGGCCTGTAAAGGTCCATACTGTGGCCGACGTTGGCCGGCGAGTAATCTGAGCCGTCATTTCCTGGTGCGGGAACTTTCCATGGCACGCTGTCTGCAGCGGGCAGGCGCTGCTTTTCCCTGCACAGGACTTTCCAGCGAAAGACAGAAAGAAAGAGGAGGAAGAGGAGGAAGAGGAGGAGGGGAGGGGGGGGGCTTTACACGGACGTGGCGTTCAGTCGCCGCGTCCCCCCCGTCAAAAAGCGGGTCCGCCGGAAGGGGGGAAGCCGGCGCGTGAGTGACTCGCGGTGTCAAGGCGTTGGACCGCAGCGCCGCTGCAGGCGCGAGGTCCGCCCGTGCAGCGTCCTCCGGTCCGCACCGGAGCGCGCGGACCGGAGCGTGCGGACCGGAGGACGCTGCACGGGCTGCTGCTGCAGGCTGTCGGTGCATGAGCATCCAGCTGTTCCAGTCGTCCCCCCCCCGCCTCCCCCCCCCCTCTCAGCCGAAGCTCCGTTGCTCCCGGAGAGTCTGACTCTCCCAACGGAACCGCTGTTTACGCTCCTTCCGCTACGCCTCCGTGCTGTGTGTGAGGGAGGGACACCTGCAGCCGGCCGAGGCGGAAGAGGTCCCTCGGACGAGTTGGGGGACACACGTGGCTCTCAGTAAACCCATCCGACTCTCTGTGATGCACGCCGGGGAGGTTTTGTTTCCTCGCGCGCTCCCGCCCGGGGTCCCGACGCGCGTGTTTCTTAACGCGTTCACCCTGTGCCGGGTCACCATCAGACGCAAACGGGCTGTGCCATCAGATTTTACAACACACATGTGTTGTTATATAAAGATGGGGGGTGGTGGTGGGGGGGGGGCTTGTTCAGGGTAACGCCTGGCCTGCTTGAGTTTTCTACTTTTGTACATTCTCCACATCTCACTTCCTCTCGGGTTAACTGATGGTCACCATATGGTCAAACTGGTTTGGGGCCCAGTCCCTCCCCAGTCCCCCCCACCCCCACACACATACGCACACCACGCCCCGATTCCCATGTGTCCCATTTGTTCAGGAATTTCTGTTGAGGTCGAATTCTCCACAACTTCTGTCTCCACCTTAAACAACATGGATGACCCGCGTGATCCCCAACTGTCTATCCATCTATCTATCTATCTATCTATCTATCTATCTATCTATCTATCTATCTATCTATCTATCTATCTGTCTATCCGTCTATCCGTCTATCCATCTGTCTATCCGTCTGTCCGTCTGTCCGTCTATCTATCCATCTATCTATCTATCTATCTATCTGTCTGTCTATCTATCTATTTGTCTGTCTGTCTGTCTGTCTGTCTATCTGTCTATCTATCTATCTATCTATCTATCTATCTATCTATCTATCTATCTATCTATCTATCTATCTATCTATCTATCTATCTATCTATCTATCTATCTATCTATCTATCTATCTATCCGTCTATCTGTCTATCCATCTATCTATCTATCTATCTATCTATCTATCTATCTATCTATCTATCTATCTATCTATCTATCTATCTATCTATCTATCTATCTATCTATCTATCTGTCTATCCGTCTATCCGTCTATCCATCTATCCATCTGTCTATCCGTCTGTCCGTCTGTCCGTCTATCTATCCATCTATCTATCTATCTATCTATCTATCTATCTATCTATCTATCTATCTATCTATCTATCTATCTATCTATCTATCTATCTATCTATCTATCTATCTATCTATCTATCTATCTATCTATCTATCTATCTATCTATCTATCTATCCGTCTATCTGTCTATCTGTCTATCCATCTATCTATCTATCTATCTATCTATCTATCTATCTATCTATCTATCTATCTATCTATCTATCTATCTATCTATCTATCTATCTATCTATCTATCTATCTATCCATCTTTTCTTGAGGAATTGTGTCTTTGTTTCTCACGCACAACGTGCAAAACAGGCACACCGTGCACAGACCCCCATCTCATGTTGCCTTCTGCACTTTAACGACAGTTAGCGGAAACATTGTTTCCAACTTGGAAGAAATAGCTAATTGGCGTTTGAGGCTGCAGAACCTGGAGACAGATTACGTTTCGCTTGCCATAAAAGTAATTGCTAGTAATATTCAAGGTGTGTGTGTGTGTCTGTGTGTGTGTGTGTGTGTGTGTGTGGGGGGGGGGGTCCAAACTCTTCTTTGCCTTTGTTTTATGGGTTTATGGAAGGAGGCTGACCTTTGTGTGATTTCTGAATGTTGTGAAGACCGCCGTTAGGGTGTGTTTGTGTGTTTCCCTGCTGCAGAAGAGTCAAACCAACAAAACGGCCTGTTAAAAGCTGCCCTTTGTGCACGTGTGTATTTGTGTGTGAGTGTGGTTTTGCATGTGTGTATGCGCGCGCATGTGTGTGTCCGTATGTGTAAGTGTGTGTGTGTGTGTGTGTGTGTGAGTGAGTGAATTTGTTGCTTTGTGCTTCCTGTGTGTCTGTGTGTGTGTGAATTTGTTGCTTTGTGCTTCCTGTGTGTCTGTGTGTGTGTGAATTTGTTGCTTTGTGCTTCCTGTGTGTCTGTGTGTGTGTGAATTTGTTGCTTTGTGCTTTCTCTGTGTGAATATGTGTGTGTTTGTGTGTGGGGTGTCTACGTGTGTGTGGGGTCTACGTGTGTGTGGGGTCTACGTGTGTGTGTGTGTGTGGGGTGTCTACGTGTGTGTGTGGTCTACGTGTGTGTGGGGTCTACGTGTGTGTGGGGTCTACGTGTGTGTGTGTGTGTGTGGGGTCTACGTGTGTGTGTGGGGTCTACGTGTGTGTGTGTGTGTGGGGTGTCTACGTGTGTGTGGGGTCTACGTGTGTGTGGGGTCTACGTGTGTGTGTGTGTGTGGGGGGGTATACGTGTGTGTGTGGGGTCTACGTGTGTGTGTGTGTGGGGTGTCTACGTGTGTGTGGGGTCTACGTGTGTGTGGGGTCTACGTGTGTGTGTGTGTGGGGTGTCTACGTGTGTGTGGGGTCTACGTGTGTGTGGGGTCTACGTGTGTGTGTGTGTGTGGGGGGGTATACGTGTGTGTGTGGTCTACGTGTGTGTGGGGTCTACGTGTGTGTGTGTGTGGGGTGTCTACGTGTGTGTGGGGTCTACGTGTGTGTGGGGTCTACGTGTGTGTGGGGTCTACGTGTGTGTGTGTGTGTGGGGGGGTATACGTGTGTGTGTGGTCTACGTGTGTGTGGGGTCTACGTGTGTGTGTGTGTGGGGTGTCTACGTGTGTGTGGGGTCTACGTGTGTGTGTGTGTGGGGGGGGGGGTATACGTGTGTGTGTGGTCTACGTGTGTGTGGGGTCTACGTGTGTGTGTGTGTGTGGGGGGGTATACGTGTGTGTGTGGTCTACGTGTGTGTGTGTGTGTGTGGGGGGGTATACGTGTGTGTGTGGTCTACGTGTGTGTGGGGTCTACGTGTGTGTGTGTGTGGGGTGTCTACGTGTGTGTGGGGTCTACGTGTGTGTGTGTGTGGGGTGTCTACGTGTGTGTGGGGTCTACGTGTGTGTGGGGTCTACGTGTGTGTGTGTGTGTGGGGTCTACGTGTGTGTGTGTGTGTGGGTGTCTACGTGTGTGTGGGGTCTACGTGTGTGTGTGGGGGGTCTACGTGTGTGGGGGGTCTACGTGTGTGTGTGGTCTACGTGTGTGTGTGTGTGTGGGGTGTCTACGTGTGTGTGGGGTCTACGTGTGTGTGGGGTCTACGTGTGTGTGTGTGTGTGGGGTGTCTACGTGTGTGTGGGGTCTACGTGTGTGTGTGTGTGTGTGGGGTCTACGTGTGTGTGTGGGGTCTACGTGTGTGTGTGTGTGGGGTCTATGTGTGTGTGTGTGTGTGGGGTCTACGTGTGTGTGTGTGTGGGGTCTACGTGTGTGTGTGTGTGGGGTCTACGTGTGTGTGTGTGTGTGGGGTCTACGTGTGTGTGTGGGGGGGTATACGTGTGTGTGTGGGGGGTCTACGTGTGTGTGTGGGGGGGTATACGTGTGTGTGTGGGGGGGTATACGTGTGTGTGTGGGGGGGTATACGTGTGTGTGTGTGTGTGTGGGGTCTACGTGTGTGTGTGGGGGGGTCTACGTGTGTGTGTGGGGGGGTATACGTGTGTGTGTGTGTGTGGGGGGGTATACGTGTGTGTGTGTGTGTGGGGTGTCTACGTGTGTGTGTGTGTGTGTGGGGGGGTCTACGTGTGTGTGTGTGTGTGGGGGGGTATACGTGTGTGTGTGTGTGTGGGGGGGTCTACGTGTGTGTGTGGGGGGGTATACGTGTGTGTGTGTGTGTGTGGGGGGGTCTACGTGTGTGTGTGTGTGTGTGGGGGGGTATACGTGTGTGTGTGTGTGTGGGGGGGGGTATACGTGTGTGTGTGTGTGTGTGGGGGGGTCTACGTGTGTGTGTGTGTGTGGGGGGGTCTACGTGTGTGTGTGGGGGGGTATACGTGTGTGTGTGTGGGGGGGGTATACGTGTGTGTGTGTGTGTGGGGGGGGTCTACGTGTGTGTGTGTGGGGGGGTCTACGTGTGTGTGTGTGTGTGTGGGGTCTACGTGTGTGTGTGGGGGGGTCTACGTGTGTGTGTGGGGGGGTCTACGTGTGTGTGTGTGTGTGTGTGTGGGGGGTCTACGTGTGTGTGGGGTCTACGTGTGTGTGTGTGTGTGTGTGTGGGGGGTCTACGTGTGTGTGGGGGGTCTACGTGTGTGTGTGGGGGGGTCTACGTGTGTGTGTGTGTGTGTGTGTGGGGGGTCTACGTGTGTGTGGGGTCTACGTGTGTGTGTGTGTGTGTGTGTGGGGGGTCTACGTGTGTGTGGGGTCTACGTGTGTGTGTGGGGGGGTCTACGTGTGTGTGTGTGTGTGTGTGGGGTGTCTACGTGTGTGTGTGTGTGGGGGGGGGTCTACGTGTGTGTGTGTGTGTGTGGGGTGTCTACGTGTGTGTGTGTGTGTGTGTGGGGGGGTCTACGTGTGTGTGTGTGTGGGGGGGGGTCTACGTGTGTGTGTGTGTGTGTGTGTGGGGGGTCTACGTGTGTGTGGGGTCTACGTGTGTGTGTGTGGGGTGTCTACGTGTGTGTGTGTGTGTGGGGGGGTCTACGTGTGTGTGTGTGTGTGTGGGGTGTCTACGTGTGTGTGTGTGTGTGTGTGGGGGGGTCTACGTGTGTGTGTGTGTGTGGGGGGGTCTACGTGTGTGTGTGTGTGTGGGGGGGTCTACGTGTGTGTGTGTGGGGGGGTCTACGTGTGTGTGTGTGTGTGGGGGGGTCTACGTGTGTGTGTGTGGGGGGGTCTACGTGTGTGTGTGTGTGTGTGTGGGGGTGTCTACGTGTGTGTGTGTGTGGGGGGGTCTACGTGTGTGTGTGTGGGGGGGTCTACGTGTGTGTGTGTGTGTGGGGGGGTCTACGTGTGTGTGGGGGGGTATACGTGTGTGTGTGTGGGGGGGGTCTACGTGTGTGTGTGTGTGTGTGTGTGGGGGGTCTACGTGTGTGTGTGTGGGGGGGTCTACGTGTGTGTGTGTGTGTGTGGGGTCTACGTGTGTGTGTGGGGGGGTCTACGTGTGTGTGGGGGGGGGGTCTACGTGTGTGTGTGTGTGTGTGGGGTCTACGTGTGTGTGTGGGGGGGTATACGTGTGTGTGGGGGGGGTCTACGTGTGTGTGTGTGTGTGTGGGGTCTACGTGTGTGTGTGGGGGGGGTCTACGTGTGTGTGTGTGGGGGGGTCTACGTGTGTGTGTGTGTGTGTGTGTGGGGTCTACGTGTGTGTGTGGGGGGGGGTCTACGTGTGTGTGTGTGTGTGTGTGGGGTCTACGTGTGTGTGTGGGGGGGTCTACGTGTGTGTGTGGGGGGGTATACGTGTGTGTGTGTGTGTGTGTGGGGGGTCTACGTGTGTGTGGGGTCTACGTGTGTGTGTGGGGGGGGTCTACGTGTGTGTGTGTGTGTGTGTGGGGTGTCTACGTGTGTGTGGGGTCTACGTGTGTGTGTGTGTGTGGGGGGGTCTACGTGTGTGTGTGTGTGTGGGGGGGTCTACGTGTGTGTGTGGAGGGGGTCTACGTGTGTGTGTGTGGGGGGGGTCTACGTGTGTGTGTGTGTGTGGGGGGTCTACGTGTGTGTGTGGGGGTGTCTACGTGTGTGTGTGTGTGGGGGGTCTACGTGTGTGTGTGTGGGGGTGTCTACGTGTGTGTGTGTGTGTGTGTGTGTGTGTGTGTGTGTGTGGGGGGGGTCTACGTGTGTGTGTGTGTGTGTGGGGTGTCTACGTGTGTGTGTGTGTGTGTGTGTGTGTGTGTGTGTGTGTGTGTGTGTGTGTGGGGGGTCTACGTGTGTGTGTGTGTGTGTGGGGTGTCTACGTGTGTGTGTGTGTGTGTGGGGGGGGTCTACGTGTGTGTGTGTGTGTGGGGGGGTCTACGTGTGTGTGTGTGGGGGGTCTACGTGTGTGTGTGTGTGTGGGGTGTCTACGTGTGTGTGTGTGTGGGGGGGGGTGTCTACGTGTGTGTGTGTGTGTGTGTGGGGGGTCTACGTGTGTGTGTGTGTGTGTGTGGGGGGTCTACGTGTGTGTGTGTGTGGGGGGTCTACGTGTGTGTGTGTGTGTGTGGGGGGGTGTCTACGTGTGTGTGTGTGTGTGTGGGGGGGGTCTACGTGTGTGTGTGTGTGTGTGGGGGGGGTCTACGTGTGTGTGTGTGTGTGTGGGGGGGTCTACGTGTGTGTGTGTGTGTGGGGGGGGGGTCTACGTGTGTGTGTGTGTGTGTGGGGTGTCTACGTGTGTGTGTGTGTGTGTGGGGGGGGTCTACGTGTGTGTGTGTGTGTGTGGGGGGGGGTCTACGTGTGTGTGTGTGTGTGGGGTGTCTACGTGTGTGTGTGTGTGTGTGGGGGGGTGTCTACGTGTGTGTGTGTGTGTGTGTGGGGGGTCTACGTGTGTGTGTGTGTGTGGGGTGTCTACGTGTGTGTGTGTGTGGGGGGTCTACGTGTGTGTGTGTGTGTGTGGGGGGGTGTCTACGTGTGTGTGTGTGTGTGGGGGGGGGGTCTACGTGTGTGTGTGTGTGTGGGGTGTCTACGTGTGTGTGTGTGTGTGGGGTGTCTACGTGTGTGTGTGTGTGTGTGGGGGGGTGTCTACGTGTGTGTGTGTGTGTGGGGGGGTGTCTACGTGTGTGTGTGTGTGTGGGGGGGGGTCTACGTGTGTGTGTGTGTGTGGGGTGTCTACGTGTGTGTGTGTGTGTGGGGTGTCTACGTGTGTGTGTGTGTGTGTGGGGGGGTGTCTACGTGTGTGTGTGTGTGTGGGGGGGGGTCTACGTGTGTGTGTGTGTGTGGGGTGTCTACGTGTGTGTGTGTGTGTGGGGTGTCTACGTGTGTGTGTGTGTGTGTGGGGGGGTGTCTACGTGTGTGTGTGTGTGTGGGGTCTACGTGTGTGTGTGTGTGTGTGGGGGGGTCTACGTGTGTGTGTGTGTGTGGGGGGTCTACGTGTGTGTGTGTGGGGGGGTGTCTACGTGTGTGTGTGTGTGTGTGTGTGGGGGTCTACGTGTGTGTGTGTGTGTGGGGTGTCTACGTGTGTGTGTGTGTGTGTGTGTGTGGGGGTCTACGTGTGTGTGTGTGTGTGTGGGGGGGGGGGTCTACGTGTGTGTGTGTGGGGGGTGTCTACGTGTGTGTGTGTGTGTGTGTGGGGGGGGGTCTACGTGTGTGTGGGGGGGTCTACGTGTGTGTGGGGGGGGTCTACGTGTGTGTGGGGGGGTCTACGTGTGTGTGTGGGGGGTCTACGTGTGTGTGGGGGGGTCTACGTGTGTGTGGGGGGGTCTACGTGTGTGTGGGGGGGGTCTACGTGTGTGTGGGGGGGGTCTACGGGGGGGTCTACGTGTGTGTGGGGGGGTCTACGTGTGTGTGGGGGGGTCTACGTGTGTGTGGGGGGGGGTCTACGGGGGGGTCTACGTGTGTGTGGGGGGGTCTACGTGTGTGTGGGGGGGTCTACGTGTGTGTGGGGGGGGGGGGGTCTACGTGTGTGTGTGGGGGGGTCTACGTGTGTGGGGGGGTCTACGTGTGTGTGTGTGGGGGGGGTCTACGTGTGTGTGTGGGGGGGTCTACGTGTGTGTGGGGGGCGTGTCTACGTGTATGTGGGGGGGGTCTACGTGTGTGTGGGGGGCGTGTCTACGTGTGTGTGTGGGGGGTCTACGTGTGTGTGTGTGTGAGAAACTTTGTTGCTTTGTGCTGTTTGTGTGTGTGTGTGTGTGTGTGTGTGTTTGAATGTGTCTATGTGTGTGTGTGTGTTTGCGTGTGTGTATGTGTGTTTGAATTTGTCTACGTGTGTGTGTGTGTGTGTGTGTGTGTGTGTGTGTGTGTGTGTGAATTTTTTGCTTTGTGCTTTTTGTGTGTGAATACGTGTGTGTTTGTGTGTGGGGGGTGTCTACGTGTGTGTGTGTCTGAGAAACTTTGTTGCTTTGACCTTTTTGTGTGTGTGTGTGTGTGTTTGAATGTGTCTACGTGTGTGTGTGTGAATTTGTTGCTTTGTGCTTTCTGTGTGTGTTTGAATGTGTCTACGTGTGTGTGTGTGTGTGTGTGTGTGTGTGAATTTGTTGCTTTGTGCTTTCTGTGTGTGAATACTTGTGTGTTTGTGTGTGGGGGGTGTCTACGTGTGTGTGTCTGAGAAACTTTGTTGCTTTGACCTTTCTGTGTGTGTTTGAATGTGTCTGTGTGTGTGTGTGTGTGTTTGGATGTGTCTACGTGTGTGTGTGTGTTTGAATTTGTCTACGTGTGTGTGTGTGTGTGTGTGTGTGTGTGTGTGTGTGTGTGCGGGTATGTGAGGGTGTGTTCCTGAGCTGGACAGTGTGGTTCATGAATTATGACAATGTGCTGTTCCAGTGGGATTTCAGCCACCTGTTGCTGCCACTGAAAGATGGAACATCAGTGTGAAGGAAGGATACATGTGCATGGAAAAATCCTGATTTTCCCTTTCTTGTTTATCTGACTCCCCCACACGGCTCATTCGTTTACCTCTTTCCGCCTGCGGAGAGGCCTAAACTGGAATAGAGGCTTCATGATGTCGCTCGTTTTAATCCCAGAGTTTTACTTTGGAAATAGACCACATGTTGACCACCGTTCTTGTATGGAGGTGTTCATATGGAAAACATCGTCATGATACTCAACGGGAGATTTTACACAATATTGAACTATACCACAATGTCGATTTTACTACATTTAGCTGATCCTTTGCATATCGAGTAACGCACATCTCATCAATAAATACCAAATGGAAGCTCGTAATGTGCTTTATGCTAAATATTATCCTCGGGAATTTGACCCAATTATCAATATGTATCGTCATGTTAGCTTACATACAATATGTATCATGATATTAGCTTACATACAATATGTATCATGATATTAGCTTACATACAATATGTATCACGATATTAGCTTACATACAATATATATCACGATATTAGCTTACATACAATATGTATCATGATATTAGCTTACATAAAATATGTATCATGATATTAGCTTACATGCAATATGTATCATGATATTAGCTTACATACAATATGTATCACGATATTAGCTTACATACAATTTGTATCATGATATTAGCTTACATACAATATGTATCACGATATTAGCTTACATACAATATGTATCACGATATTAGCTTACATACGATATGTATCTTATTAGCTTACATACAATATAAATCATGATATTAGCTTACATACAATATGTATCATGATATTAGCTTACATACAATATAAATCGTGATATTAGCTTACATACAATATGTATCATGATATTAGCTTACATACAATATGTATCAAGATATAGCTTACGTACAATATGTATCACGATATTAGCTTACATACAATATGTATCACGATATTAGCTTACATACAATATGTATCACGATATTAGCTTACATACAATATGTATCATGATATTAGCTTACGTACAATATGTATCACGATATTAGCTTACATACAATATGTATCACGATATTAGCTTACATACGATATGTATCATATTAGCTTACATACAATATAAATCATGATATTAGCTTACATACAAAATATATCGTGATATTAGTGTGTACAATATTTATCGTGATATTAGCTTACATACAATATGTATCACGATACATACAATATGTATCATGATATTAGCTTACATGCAATATAAATAATGATATTAGCTTACATACGATATGTATCACGATATTAGCTTACGTACAAAATATATCGTGAATTAGCATGTACAATATTTATCGTGATATTAGCTTACATACAATATGTATCACGATATTAGCTTACATACAGTATGTATCATGATATTAGCTTACATACAATATGTATCATGATATTAGCTTACATACAATATGTATCATGATATTAGCTTACATACAATATAAATCGTGATATTAGCTTACATACAATATGTATCATGATATTAGCTTACATACAATATGTATCAAGATATAGCTTACGTACAATATGTATCACGATATTAGCTTACATACGATATGTATCACGATATTAGCTTACATACAATATGTATCAAGATATTAGCTTACATACAATATGTATCATGATACTAGCTTACGTACAATATGTATCACGATATTAGCTTACGTACAATATGTATCATGATATTAGCTTACATACAATATTATCACGATATTAGCTTACATACAATATTATCACGATGTTAGCTTACGTACAATATGTATCATGATATTAGCTTACGTACAATATGTATCATGATATTAGCTTACATACAATATTATCACGATATTAGCTTACATACAATATGTATCATGATATTAGCTTACATACAATATGTATCATGATATTAGCTTACATACAATATGTACCATGATATTAGCTTACAATATGTATCATGATATTAGCTTACATACAATATGTACCATGATATTAGCTTACAATATGTATCATGATATTAGCTTACATACAATATGTATCACGATATTAGCTTACATACAATATGTACCATGATATTAGCTTACAATATGTATCATGATATTAGCTTACATACAACATATGCAAATGCTTACATATGCGAAACTACCATGTTTAATGTTGGAGAATCCAGCTGAGGTTCATCCCATTGAACTGTTTGGTAACGTAAAGTATAATATCTAACATCCAACCCAGACTAGTTTTCAGGTAATACTCCCTCAGACATTTCAGACCTCATTTTTCGAGAAATCTCAAGCGGTGTATCTCATTGTCATCGCTGAGACAACACCACGGGGTGTCACGACATGACCGTATGATAATTTCATCCCCATGCAACACCACTGAAACACGATAGATGATCGTATTGAGTTGTTGCCCAGGCTTATGTGGAAACATGAAACCTGCGACCACAAGCAAATCCATTAATACAACTCAAACCCTACACACACACACACACACACACACACACACACACACACACAACTATCCACCAGTTGAATTGTCCTGTCTAATGGACGGGTTTGCCTCTGAACAGGAAGCAGCATATTTGAAATGTCAGATCCATCTTGCTACTGGCGCCATGGTATATCATGCGTTTGGTACCACTGCATTGATCGAGCTGAGAGTCTCCAGCAGGGCCCTGACCCCCCCCCCCCCCCCGGTGGACAGATGGATGGGGGGACATCACAGCTGTTCTTGGGAGCGCGCTGATGCAACCCTGGACAAGAATGTCACGCGAGGCGCACAGCACCGGAAATACTGCTTTGACAAGTTTGATCGAGCGAGATTATCACCAATAACAGATAGAGGGCCACTTATTGATCGGACGGAAGGAAGTGTGCAGCGTGATAAAGCTGCGCACGTACGCAGAAATATATTATAGGTTTCCTTCATTTAACATTGTCAACACAGTCATTATTATTAATCAGGCTCTTCATAAACTATGTAGCGGGAAAGCAGCTTTACGCTGGAAAGAAGCGCGAGCTAACAGTGCTTTAGCAGCAACAGCAGAGAAGGAAAAAGCCACTTTTTAATGAACTGCGCCATCACCAACAGGGTTTTCTCTCTCATAATTAAAGTTCCTCCCTAATAGTGTACACCTGGAAGTAGCCATGAGCGGCCTCCGTGCACATCCCGTCCACATGGGAGGCGTTGGCACGCCACACGGTGAAGGAAACAGGACACGGGCCTTTCCCTTTCGAGGTCACGAGTTCAGACGCCCTCGTATCGCAATACGCAGTTTTTTTGGTATGAATTATAGATTCGCATGATACATGGCGACAAGCTCTTCCCCGGGTTTCTCTCAAACCGGGGTGTGAAATATTTGAGCGGGTGTTGCGTGAACACTCGTTTTGGTTTGTTATTCCACTTTACACTACCCAACAGGTACAGTGGGATGACCCCCCCCCCCGGCTAGTTTCTGCAGTGCAGTATTTTTGTATGTGTAAGCTCATATCATGATATATATATATATATGTATGTATATGTATGTATATATATATATACTGCACTGCTAGCAGCACTTTTGACCTCAGGGTGACCACGATAAGAAGAGACGCAAGGAAAACAGAGGTCACAGATCGGTGCAGGAGATAGAAGATATTTTACTTTTCTCCTTCTTCTTCTTCTTCTTCTTCTTCTTCTTCTTTTGTTGCATTTCTGCAGTTTCCGACGTCACGCTGGTAAAACCCGGTGCGGCACGGCAGCACCGGGGAGTGAGACTCCAGACTTTCCTCGGTGAGAGCCGAAGATCAGCTGTCGTCTGTTGCTCCTATAGTATGACATCATCAGCTTGCTATGCGAGTCGGCCTCCTGCTTTGTGGGGGTTACGCTGAGGACATGGAGGGAGGGAGGGAGGGAGGGAGAGGGGGGGCATCTCTCGCAGCGTGTGTGGGATACGTTTCACAACCGGTGTGTGTTGGCAGCTTCGCTCCGGTCGTTTGCTCGCAGCGCTTCCATAGATTTAAAGAAGAAACGCTCCTTGTCTGGGTGCGCGCATGCGCGTGCGCGCGTGCGCTAGATATTTGGATAAGGCGCAACTATTCGCACCTCTAGTTGCAAATCAACGAGTGAGCCAATTTTTCTCCACGTCAGAGTCCAGATTCAGATGAGCAACAATGGGAAGTCTGCGCAGGCGCGTGGAAAGCGCGGGTTTTTGCGACGTATCAAAATGAATCCAATCCGGGACTTTTTCCAGGTTTTCTTTTTCTTTTTTTGTCTTTTTTGGAATTTCCCCCCCTTTTTCTCCTGCCAAGTACCCCGCTCCTCCGGGACGTCCCGGTCGCTGCTCCGCCCCCTCTGCCGAGCCGGGGAGGGCTGCAGACTACCACGTGCCTCCTCCCATACATGGGAGGTCGCCAGCCGCGTCTTTTCACCTGACAGTGAGGAGTTTCGCCAGCGGGGCGTAGCGCGTGGGCGGGTCACCAGTTCCCCCTCCCCCCCCGAACAGGCGCCCCGACCGACCAGAGGAGGCGCTAGCGCAGCGACCGTGATACATACCCATCATCCGGCTTCCCACCCGCAGACACGGCCAACTGTGTCTGTAGGGGACGCCCCACCAAACCGGAGGTAACACGGGGATTCGAACCGGCGACCCCCATGTTGGTAGACACCCGGACGCCCCGAGAGCGCCGCTTTTTTCAGCCACCCGGAGGATTTTTAGGCAATTCTCCTTCACATCCTCTTTCCGGTTATATAGCGAATCTTTTTGTATAACAAACAAACGTCCAAGTCGTCCGCGTCCTGAAGGCGCTGGCCGCCATCCGGCCGGTGGGGCAGTAAAACCCGGTCTGTCCTCCGTTACGTCAGCAGGGGCGCACGCAACGCCGGTCTTCCTGTGTGCGCGCGCGTGTCTTCAAAGCAGCCAGGACGACTTGACTCTCGAGCCGATTGATCACAAGTCTCCCCAATGATAAGCCCCGCCCCCCCGCTGCCGGTCTCTGCTGGTCTCCAATCGAAGCAAGAGAAGTATTTTTAGCCCCGTAACGATCTTCTGCCGACTAATCTCATGACGGCCCGCTCCGCCATGGCCGCCATTTCACTCAGAGCCAATTACACGTTTTAATCATCCGCCTCGGTTCCGCTTGCATACATCAAAACTGTCGTAACGTCAATACCACTCAACAACACACAACATCAACAACACACAACATCAACAACACTCATCACACAACATGAACATCACACAACATCAACATCACACATCACACAACACTCATCACACATCAACATCACACAACACTCATCACACATCAACATCACACAACAACACACCACATCAACATCACACAACAACATCAATATCACACAACAACACACAACATCAATATAACACAACAACACACAACATCAACAACACTCATCACACAACATCAACAACACACAACATCAATAACACTCAACAACACACAACATCAACAACATCAATATCACACAACACTCAATATCACACAACATCAATATCACACAACATCACACAACATCAACAACACTCATCACACAACATCAGTGACACTCATCACACAACATCAACAACACTCATCACACAACACCAACAGCACTCATCACACAACATCACACAACATTCATCACACAACATCAACAGCACTCATCACACAACATCAACAACACTCATCACACAACATCAACAGCACTCATCACACAACATCAACAGCACTCATCACATAACATCACACAACACTCATCACACAACATCAATAACACTCAACATCACACAACACTCATCACACAACATCAATAACACTCAACAACACACAACATCAATATCACACAACATCAACAACACTCAACAACACACAACATCAGTATCACACAACATCAACAACACTCATCACACAACATCAGTAACACTCATCACACAACATCAGTAACACTCATCACACAACATCAGTAACACTCTTCACAGAACATCAACAACACTCTTCACACAACATCAGTAACACTCATCACACAACATCAGTAACACTCATCACACAACATCAACAACACTCATCCCACAACATCAGTAACACTCATCCCACAACATCAGTAACACTCATCACACAACATCAGTAACACTCATCACACAACATCAGTAACACTCATCACACAACATCAGTAACACTCTTCACAGAACATCAACAACACTCTTCACACAACATCAGTAACACTCATCACACAACATCAGTAACACTCATCACACAACATCAACAACACTCATCCCACAACATCAGTAACACTCATCACACAACATCAACAACACTCATCCCACAACATCAGTAACACTCATCCCACAACATCAGTAACACTCATCACACAACATCAGTAACACTCATCACACAACATCAACAACACTCATCACACAACATCAACAACACTCATTATGACATCACCATTACAAATGTAGGCACAGCAGTTTGTTTATCTATTTTCCCTCCTTTGTGTTGGTATTTTCTTTTTCTAACAATATTTTTATTGAACTTTGCATGTTTCACACGTGCACACACACACACAAACAAATAATAACGATAAACTAAACAATGAGCATATTTAACAAAGTGATAGAACAAAAACACACCGGACAAAAAGGGTAAAGTAGAAGCACTCAACAACACACAGCGATTTCAAAATGGCTGCCGCTTGTCGTCCCAGCAACTCCAACAGTTTTCTCTTATTGCCCTGTGGCCACACTTCGCCTCATCTTGCGGCTCACTCTTTCTTTCCTCTCTTTGAATTTGATCTTTTTTTAATGCTCTTTCAGGGCGGTGCCTGTCGCGGGTGGAAAAGCAAAGGCAGACATACAGCAGAAAACACACAACTATATACATAAAATACCTAAAGACACAAGTAAAGGTGAACACAGCCTGCAGGGGTGGGTGAGCAAGTCCATATTCATCTGTTCTTGTTTATGTCCCTGTTTTATTTATTTATACATTTTCCCAGGCTTTTTCCAAACGTCCTTCCTTCACCTGTAGGCTGTGTGTGAGGTTCCCCGTCGCTAGGCAACCTCCCGGTGTTTGTGGTTTGGCGCGTCCGTCCTGAGCCAGTTCTTTGTGATGGCCTTCTTTCCAGCAGCACAGGAGGATCTCGAGCAAATACTGGTCTCCTTTATGCTGGGTTCCCTCCATGTGTCCCAAGTACAGAACAAGACAGGCTTTTATTGGTATTTCCTAACACCCACATAGACATCAAGACATGTGGATACATATACAGTCTATTACCCCCCCCCGCCCCCCACACACACACACACATCCTCTTGTCTAGGGGCGGCATGGCTCAGGAGGTCGAGCGGGTCGTCTAGTAATCAGAAGGTGGCCGGTTCGATCCCCGGCTCCTCCAGAGAGCGTGTCGAAGTGTCCTTGAGCAGGACGCCGAACCCCCTAACTGCTCCCGATGAGCAGGTTGGTGCCTGGCGTGGCGGCCTCCACCTCCATCAGTGTGTGTGAATGGGTGGATGTGAGGCGTAAAGCGCTTTGAGCGGTCGGTAGACTAGAAAGTCTCTATATGAACGCAGTCCATCTACCGTTTATTTACCTTTTAGAGTCACACACATCACAGAAAGAGAAAGCATGAACTACTACTACTACTACTACTACTTCTACTACTACTTTCGGCTGTTCCCTTTAGGGGGCGCCGCAGCGGATCATCCGTTTCCAGCTCTTCCTGTCCTCTGCATCGTCCTCTGCCACACCAGCCACCTGCGTCTCATCTCTCACCACATCCATAAACCTCCTCTTTGGCCTTCCTCTTTTCCTCTCCCCTGGCAGCTCCAGGGAAAGAGTGAACACGCACAGAAAATAAAATATCAATAGAACAGTGACAATAGTACTATTAATAAATAGTAAAAATAATAATAAAATACCAACTCTATAAAGCGCTAACCACTGCGCCGTTCTGGTTCAACCTTGGGGTCATCCCAGGTCGTCCTCCGTGTGGAGTTTGCATGTTCTCCCCGTGTCGGCGGTGGGTTTCCTCCGGGCTGGCCCGGTTTCCCCCACCGTCAAAAAGACCTGCATGTCAGGGTAAATACTCCTGTCTGTGCCCCTGACCGAGGCGTGGCGAGCTGACCTGGAGTTGGTCCCCGGGTGCTGCACGGCGGCTGCCCACTGCTCCTAGCTACACAGCTAGGATGGGCTAAATGCAGAGCAGAATTTCCCTGTGGGGATCATTAAAGTATATCAAACTCAAAATGTAAAAATAATGATCTCCAGAGTAATGCAGTGCAAGTCGAGCATCATAGGATGTGCCTGTGGGGACCAGAATATATGAAAAGCCCTCAACATGGACCAGGTTTCATCAATTTTAATTTTTTTTTGCATGAACCACGTACAACATACTGGATCCTGGATCCAATACTTCAGCATTGACATCACCTCCTGGACCCACTGAGTAAAGGAGTAAAGGAGGGAGGCCGTCTTGCCTCACAACTACACAAAATAAGTCGCCGGCCCAGCAAAGAGGCAAACGCGATTGCACTCCTCAGTTGACCTGAAAGGCTGTCTCCCATTGGGACCACCCCAAATATGGCAGTAAGGGGGGCTAGGTTTCGGTGCTTTTTTACCTATTGATGGGAGACGTTCAAAAAATTGGGGACCAGAAACTGGTCAGAGATTGGCAGGACCGAAAACATGTGGGAAACGGCCAACAAACTCAAACAAGAAGCTCATGATAAATGATGTGGAAATTGAAAAAGGGTCAGAAAACAAAGTTCTTGGAGTAATAATAGACAATAAATTCCGTTGGAAACCACATATAAAGTATTTTAATGCAAAAATATCAAAGCCAATTGCAATACTATATAAAGTCAAAGATCTCCTGCATCAACCAGCACTATACACCTTGTACTGCTCCTTCGTACCTCCACACGTCACCTCCTGTGTGGAGGTGTGGTGCAACACATACAAAACAAACACACATCCAAGCTTCATCCTTCAAAAAAGAGCCATAAGAACTGTAAACAAAACCGCTTACAGAGTGCCCACAAACCCACTCTTTATAGAACTGGAAGCACTAAAATTTAAGGATTTGGCTGACTTCAAAACAATTCAAATCACATACAGAGTAAAAAATCAGCAGTTGCCAAACAGAGTCCAAAAGTTGTTCCCAAGGAGGGCAAGTAAACACGATGTCAGAGGAATATGTGTATTCAAAAAACAACGGTAACACTTTAGCACGGGGAACGTAGTCACCATTAATTAGGTGCTTATTAGCATGCAAATTAGCAACCTGTTGGCTCTTAATTGGTCATTATTATGCACTCGTTAATGCCTTATTCTGCATGGCCTTATTACACAACCAGTAAGCCATTAACTATGAGTTTTCCCTCTATAACCTCAGAAGTATTGCTTATTAGTAGTACCATCTCAATATGCTTTGCTTAGTATGGCCTTTCTAAGGTGGTAGTACCACAAGAAGAGTTATTCTCCCTTACCAACACTTAATGAATATGGGGTACCACCTTAGTATGGGGAACATATTCTAAGTAAAAAAACTTAATTACTAGTGAATTAGTAATGATCAAGATGTCACTTTAGTATGGGGAACATAGTCACCATTAAGTAGGTGCTTATTGGCATGCAAATTAGCAACATATCGGCTCTTAATTGGTCATTATTATGTACTCGTTAATGCCTTATTCTGCATGGCCTTATTATACAACCAGTAAGCCATTAACTATGAGTTTTCCCTCTATAACCTCAGAAGTATTGCTTATTAGTAGTACCATCTCAATATGCTTTGCTTAGTATGGCCTTTCTAAGGTGGTAGTACCACAAGAAGAGTTATTCTCCCTTACCAACACTTAATGAATATGGGGTAACACCTTAGTATGGGGAACATATTCTAAGTAAAAAAACTTAATTACTAGTGAATTAGTAATGATCAAGATGTCACTTTAGTATGGGGAACATAGTCACCATTAAGTAGGTGCTTATTGGCATGCAAATTAGCAACATATCGGCTCTTAATTGGTCATTATTATGTACTCGTTAATGCCTTATTCTGCATGGCCTTATTATACAACCAGTAAGCCATTAACTATGAGTTTTCCCTCTATAACCTCAGAAGTATTGCTTATTAGTAGTACCATCTCAATATGCTTTGCTTAGTATGGCCTTTATAAGGTGGTAGTACCACAAGAAGAGTTATTCTCCCTTACTAACACTTAATGAATATGGGGTAACACCTTAGTATGGGGAACATATTCTAAGTAAAAAAACTTAATTACTAGTGAATTAGTAATGATCAAGATGTCACTTTAGTATGGGGAACATAGTCACCATTAAGTAGGTGCTTATTAGCATGCAAATTAGCAACATATTGGCTCTTAGTTGGTCTTTATTAAGCGCTTATTAATACCTTATTTTGCATGGCCTTATTATACAACCAGTAAGCCATTAACTATGAGTTCTCCCTCTATAACCTCAGAAGTATTGCTTATTAGTAGTACCATCTCAATATGCTTTGCTTAGTATGGCCTTTCTAAGGTGGTAGTACCACAAGAAGAGTTATTCTCCCTTACCAACACTTAATGAATATGGGGTAACACCTTAGTATGGGGAACATATTCTAAGTAAAAAAACTTAATTACTAGTGAATTAGTAATGATCAAGATGTCACTTTAGTATGGGGAACATAGTCACCATTAATTAGGTGCTTATTAGCATGCAAATTAGCAACATATTGGCTCTTAGTTGGTCTTTATTAAGCGCTTATTAATACCTTATTTTGCATGGCCTTATTATACAACCAGTAAGCCATTAACTGTGAGTTTTCCCTCTATAACCTCAGAATTATTGCTTATTAGTAGTACCATCTCAATATGCTTTGCTTAGTGTGGCCTTTATAAGGTGGTAGTACCACAAGAAGAGTTATTCTCCCTTACTAACACTTCATGAATATGCTCTGTTCTTACATAACAACACACAAAACTACAAGTGTTCATAGTGTTAAATGACTCTAAATTAAGTTTTTGTTACTTAGAATATGTTCCCCATACTAAAGTGACATCTTGATCGTTACTAATTCACTAGTAATTAAGTTTTTGTTACTTAGAATATGTTCCCCATACTAAAGTGACATCTTGATCATCACTAATTCACTAGTAATTAAGTTTTTGTTACTTACAATATGTTCCCCATACTAAAGTGACATCTGGATCATTACTAATTCACTAGTAATTAAGTTGTTGTTACTTAGCATATGTTCCCCATACTAAAGTGACATCTTGATCATTACTAATTCACTAGTAATTAAGTTTTTGTTACTTAGAATATGTTCCCCATACTAAAGTGACATCTTGATCCTCACTAATTCACTAGTAATTAAGTTTTTTTATGTTCCCCATACTAAAGTGACATCTTGATCATTACTAATTCACTAGTAATTAAGTTTTTTTATGTTCCCCATACTAAAGTGTTACCGAAACAACTAGTGAGGACAAAAGCAAAACGTCATTGTATAGCCATCAAAGGAGTCCATCTATGGAGCAACTGTAGAAAAGAAATGCAGCTGTGTACATCAATAAGTAAGCTTAAACAACTCTTTAAAAACAACATACTGAACAGCTGTAGGATGAATGAACAAAGCGGTGGACTGGAGTAACGTGACGTGACACGTGACGTGTAAGGCGCCTTGTTTGACTTGTGCCGTTGTGTTTATTTTGAGCTCTACGCATTGGCTTTTCTTTTTTGTTCCACTTCCGCTTTGTCTTGAAAGTGTTGTTTTGGTTTGATTTGACTGATAAAGTGTAAGAAAGGGGTAGGACCAGAGAGGTTCTCTACTTCATCCTCCGCCCTTTTCCAACATGGTCCAGTTATTACTTGTTCTGTTACAGAGGGTTTGCAAAATATGTTCACTGTTATTTCCATTTGTTCTTGTATCCCTGCCTGTGTGTTTTATTTTGTTAGTTTAGCACGTTCGAAATAAAATCAATCAACGTGTCCCAGAGAGACCGGGATATAGTGGCATCTTGGACACTCTGGACAAACAGATGGGTGGCGTGGCAAGTTATTATTTATTCGTTTAAAAGACATCATAAAAAAGGCCCTGCGGAGGGCCCGGCCTCAGGTCATGACCTCGGTGTAGTTACAGTCGACAGACTTAGTTTATCTTGCACCAGCAGCTTTCCTGCAACCCACCCCCAGCAATGCCACCCTCAGATGAATCCTTTACTGCACATTTTGGCCTGCAGGGGTAACGTGGCATGCATGGATGTGGGGCAACTAATCTAATCCGGAACAAAGTCGTAAAGGCTCCTTAAGGAGTTGAAAATATTTAGGGTTACAAGCATCCTTTACGATGAATGGAGAAGTCCTCTGTTCACGGTGGTTTATTAGCGTGCCGGCCTGTGAAATGAGCCCTTCCGGCCATATTAGGTGTTTCCTGAGCAGGGTCTGCTGTTGCACCGGGGTTTATCTCGAATCTGACAGAGTTCAGATATGGCTCTAGTTTTGCCTTGATTACAGAAACTGGTCGGTTGGCAAAGCCGAGCAACAATTTCACAGTGATGAAAATAAGCACGAGACAATCTTGGGGTGTCTGTTATGAGAAATTAGCGCTGCAGAGTTTAAGCTTGGCCTGTTAGAGCAGGGGAGAGGCTTAAAAGTCAGATTTTTGGTAATAAACGTGGCATGTCTGCACTTAACATGAGAGGGATTCAGACACGGCCTCAGGACTCGTGGCAAATTGTGCAGTATTGTCACTGTGCAAAGGAGTGAAACAAAGCTAAAGGGTCTCTCTAATGTCGGTCCTTCGGTTGGCGGGTAGTCAGGTTTGAAATCCCAGTGGTCTACGGTGTGGAAATCTGCACCGCATGGGCTCTCGTAAATTGCTGGCAGTTTGCAAATGCATGCGGGTCTGCAAAGGCTGGGGAAGACGGCGGGTCCGTGCATTGAAAAGCCGTTTGTTCTGGCGCTCCCGGCGTAGTGAGGGCTGACCAGAAACATACCAACGCACATGTCCAAACATGCTTCACCCTGCATATTCACACTGCACTCCAGCAGCAGGGCTCGCATTAAACACAGCGCACTGCAATTTGTATTCATGTGACGAAGGATGGTGTGGAGCTTTATGACTCGTACGGAGCAGATTTTGGTCGGGTTCAGAGAGTGTAGGAGTTGCAGCCACACTTTGTAGAGCAGCTGTTGTTTTGCTGAGGACGGTCATAGTTTATTCTGCTAAGGTTCTGGAAAAAGCACTTAAAGCCTTCGCCTTTAATGGGGTACAGTCCAAAACGAGGAAAAACTTACTAATTTAGAATACACCTAATGTACTGTACCGTAATGTAGACCACAATATTAACAATTTAAAATATACTTGATGTTAATATGCAGATCAAAAGCACTTAAAGCCTTCGCCTTTAATGGGGTACAGTCCAAAACGAGGAAAGACTTACTAATTTAGAATACACCTAATGTACTGTACCGTAATGTAGACCACAATATTAACAATTTAAAATATACTTGATGTTAATATACAGATCAAAAGCACTTAAAGCCTTCGCCTTTAATGGGGTACAGTCCAAAACAAGGAAAAACTTACTAATTTAGAATACACCTAATGTACTGCACCGTAATGTAGACTACAATATTAACAATTTAAAATATACTTGATGTTAATATGCAGATCAAAAGCACTTAAAGCCTTCGCCTTTAATGGGGTACAGTCCAAAACGAGGAAAAACTTGCTAATTTAGAATACACCTAATGTACTGTACCGTAATGTAGACCACAGTATTAACAATTTAAAATATACTTGATGTTAATATGCAGATCAAAAGCACTTATATGAACTTAAAAGGCAATGTACTTCTCAAAGCAGAGGCTCAAAGGGCAGCGATGCCAAAATGCTCAAGTTTAAACCAGGCTGTATAAAAAAGATGGACGTGACGCCTGTGACATCGCTCACCTGTTTACAAAGAGGAAATTTGAAGCCTAAAGTTGGCTTCGTGTTTAGTTTAGTTTAGTTTATTGTTTATTTGACCGGGACGACGCACAATTTTACAGTTGCACCAGAGTTAGCCGGCAGCTAATTTGCATCTGCAGTCCCTGGGCGGGCAAACAAACAACAATTAATACAGAAGTAAAAACAACAGTCTGAGTACAATCTGATCTATTTAAAACAGTGGCTATAAATAGCAATCTGGCCTATATGACAACAACATAATGAATATGGATTTCATCTATTCAGCAACAATAAATATAAATAGTAAACTGACCTGAAACATCAATAAATAACAATCTGACCTAAACTATGAGGTCAGATTGTTATTTATTGAAGTTTGCCGCCATATTGTCAGTTGTTGGATCTAGACTGGGCAATGTGGTGGGACTTCGGTAGCAGACAGGTCCCAGATAGCATCCAGATGTGGGCCACGTCAGGCAGTGATGCGGCACTGACGGCCTTCTTCTGGCCCTGACAAAACGGATGTGAGCCTGAAGTGGCCCACATGTATAATAGCAAATATGGCCCAAATATCACAAAACAAATATGGGCCACCTCTGGCAAATATGTGGCACATGCAGTATTGCTGTGGCTTGGTTCTGGCCCAGATCTGGCAAACAGGAGCGGACCGCCCACGTGCCATCGGGCCACAGCAATTTTGCTACCTGGGGTCGCCGCTTTTATCTGATTAACCGGAACAATGATGTTGAACATAACCACCCTCACACTGTGAACTCGAAATTAGCGATTGAAACTCCCAAGTTCTTGCAGAAGAAAAATGACTGACTTTGTATTTGAAGGTAGAAGTTGGGAATTCTCTCATTGACTTTCATTGCACCGCAGGTTTTTCTGGAGGCAGCCACCTAGTGGCGGTGATGGAACTGCAGCTTAAGGCACTTCCACATTGGCTTCAACTTTCAGCCTTGGTGGTTGCCACTTGGTTTTAACGACAGTAAACAGAATAATAAACACTGCCCAAACCCAGCATGATAAACACCCGGAGTCGTGATTAGAAAGGAGGACTCTAGAATGGAAAAACAATCATATAAAAAAAGACCTTTGTCAGTCACGCCCCATCAAATATAAATCAAGGACACGGGGTGCCGTGGGTGACGGACAGCACTTTGTCACTCGCAGCATGTGACATCTTCATGGCGTTTGAAAGTTCGCTCCCACATTAAAGTCTCCCGCCAGTCCCCCCTCTGATCTAATTAGTGTGGTCCATGTGTGGCTCTGGCTGTGGGCTGATCGGCGGTGACGCCTGCACCTGGCTACCACAAAGGCCTCCTGGTGGAAAACCCAATGCAAAACCGCTTAATGCTGATTCCACATTTTCCCTTTCCGGAGGGAAAAACGGAATATATGTATGTAAAGTGCAGGCTAATCTGCTGGCAGCGGCCTTGACAGGAATGTGTGTGTGTGTGTGTGTGTGAGAGTGTTGTGTAAGTAGGGTGCGCCCCATAGCCTCCTTTATACCACAGTCAATCAGACGTGTAAATCAAAGGATGGGCACGAGATAAGCCACGGACGGGGCGAGCTGTGGCGATAAAGGAGTGAGTGGAAAAACGAGGTGTCGGGCGACCACATAGGAACATGGAAAGATTACAGCGACGGGGTTGTACTGTAAGGGGGTGATGGATGTCCTGCTATGCTCCCGAGTCATTGTACTGTCAAAATGTGGTGTCGTCTGTTTATCTACCCCCGTGGAGAGCTGTCAGAGAACTCCCCAACAATGCATATTCATGACAAAACCACGCAATTCATGCACATGTCACGGCATCATCTACTTACTTGTAATTGGGTCATTTGGAGTAAAAAATGAATCGCCCTTTTGCTCTTTGCAATGGGTTTTTTTTGTTTTTTGAGTCGACCCTGTTCGGCACTTAAGTTGTGTTTACTCATGTGACGCTTACCTGTTGTCCCGCTGTATCAGTGGTCCTCAGTCATGTGCTATAGGCTATGTTTAGACTGCAGGCAAATCTGATTTGTTTGTCAAATCCAATCTCTAGGACCGACTGTCCACATTTGTTCTTTGCGAGGGACCGGGGCCAGCTTTGCGTGTTCAGGCATCATTAGGCTATCTGCCCGCCTTGCCGTGATAATGACACGGGCGTGCGTGCACGCTCGCCGACCTGAGCTGAAACAGCGAGCTGCAGGCTGTGCAGAACAGCGGTGTATCCCGCAGGCTGTGCAGAACAGCGGTGTATCCCGCAGGCTGTGCAGAATGGAGGTGTACCCTGCAGGCTGTGCAGAATGGAGGTGTACCCTGCAGGCTGTGCAGAATGGAGGTGTATCCTGCAGGCTGTGCAGAATGGAGGTGTACCCTCCAGGCTGTGCAGAATGGAGGTGTATCCCGCAGGCTGTGCAGAATGGAGGTGTATCCTGCAGGCTGTGCAGAATGGAGGTGTATCCTGCAGGCTGTGCAGAATGGAGGTGTACCCTGCAGGCTGTGCAGAATGGAGGTGTACCCTGCAGGCTGTGCAGAATGGAGGTGTATCCTGCAGGCTGTGCAGAATGGAGGTGTACCCTCCAGGCTGTGCAGAATGGAGGTGTACCCGAATGGAGGTGCATCCTGCAGGCTGTGCAGAATGGAGGTGTATCCTGCAGGCTGTGCAGAATGGCGGTGTATCCTGCAGGCTGTGCAGAACAGCGGTGTATCCTGCAGGCTGTGCAGAATGGAGGTGTATCCTGCAGGCTGTGCAGAATGGAGGTGTATCCTGCAGGCTGTGCAGAATGGAGGTGCATCCCGCAGGCTGTGCAGAATGGAGGTGTATCCTCTCTCTCTCTCTCTCTCTCTCTCTCTCTCTCTCTCTCTCTCTCTCTCTCTCTCTCTCTCTCTCTCTCTCTCTCTCTCTCTCTCTCTCTCTCTCTCTCTATCTCTCTCTCTTTCTCTCTCTCTCTCTCTCTCTCTGTTCACCCCATGGACATGTCTGGTCCCAGTGCAGATCCCCTCCGTCATACCAGACAGACAATGAATGCAGTTCGGTTGAACCAGATTTGCAACAAAAAAAAAACTGGTTTCCCTTGTGGATTTCCTTTTTGCTGTCCAAACTCAACACAAGCAATGGGATTCCAGTCTGGACATGTCAAAAATCAGATTCGAGCCACCAGTTTGAACACAGCCAGCAAAGGATATGCAGGTTTTCGTTCCACCCAAACAGCAAATGGGCTGATTTCACCGACCAGCACACCCTCTTTTTACAACCAAGTGAACAAAACAAACAAACATTTATTTATTGTTTGGCTTTACATGGACTCCGGCATACATTTTGCCCACAACGCCACATGTTCATAGACCAGTAATGCCGACAGACGTTGAGGCCCCTCGCTCAAAGCAGAACTGGGTGAGACGAGGATTTGGGTCGCTGCTGTATCGTGGCCCGGAGGTCTAGGTCGGTGAAATAAAGAGGTAAAAACATCGTAAAGTGGTTAAGGTTCATCATAAACGCAGCGCGTGCACTGTTCAGCCGTTACCACAAACTCTCCTGCGGTCTGCTTTTCATTTCGCTTTGCCTTGAGGAGGATTAAACAGGCCGGCGTCTGAACGGCACGAGTGATGCTCGACTACGCGAGGCCGCTGGGATATTCTCGGTAAGGCCCGTTCCCCTTTCCCCGCTCTGACCTCGTGCTGCCGGCCACATTTCTGTCTCAGCGGGGCGTCTCGAGTCGTGTTACCTGGGCTTCTCATTCCAGCGGCTGGTCTCCATCTCAGGCCGACTCGCCCTGTGAGCCCACAGCTTGAGCCCGAATGTTGCCGGACGAGAAAGGAGCCGACCTGCTTAAATCGTGTTGTGTGTTCATGCCTTCAGAGCCGCTCACATCATACTACCTGGGGTATGCTGAGTCATGTCACTGACACAAAACAGAATCCGGGCCAGGTTGCTGAGGTGTCTTTGAACGCTTTCATGTGATTATTATTATTATTATCATTATTATTATTGTTATTATTGGCTTGTTGCAGCTAGAAAAGCGCTATATAAAATGCAACTTGATTGATTGATTATTATTATCATTATTAGTATTATTATTATTATTATTATTATTATTATTATTATTGGCTTGCTGCAGCTAGAACAGCGCTATATAAAATGCAACTTGATTGCTGGATTATTATTATTATTGTTTTTGTTGCTTTCACTGTCTTCGTTTCTCGAACGGGGGAGGCCGAAACACGCGAGGGCTGCGAGCGGCGTGGCCACAACGGTAGTAACACAAAAAGGAAACTGCACGGTCCGAAACCATGCAAATATGAAAAGCATGTGGAGTCTGCTTTCTATAACGCAGCAGCTCCCAGCGGGGGGGGGGTCCCCCCCCTCGGGACCGAGGAGGCCCCTGGAAAAGAGGAACAACATGATACCGACGTTACATCCGTTAGCAGTTGGCTCGATTCAAAAGAAAAAAAAGAAAAAGGAAAGAGGTTAAGAGGGGCTTTTGTCTTTCTACGTCCTCGTTTCTGCAGTGTTGACTTTAGAGGGACAGCGGGGAGTCTTACGCTGTCAGGACGGGAATCTCACTACGGGGTCCCGCGTGGACGAAATGGCCGCTCGTGTTTATTTGGCGGTCTTACGAGGTGACGTTTTTTGGGGGGACCTGCTACTTTAAGGGACACACTGCACAGTAAAAAGGATGATGATGATGATGATGATGAGGATGATGATGATGAGGATGATGATGATAATACACTTTATCTAATAAGTGAAATGCAGCTCATAGCGCCTTCCGCTAGAAAGAAGCAGACAATTTAGAAACAATCAACACACACAAAAAAAGACCAATAATTAATTAATTATTTAATTACAATTCGAGACACTTGAAGCAGAAATGATCTGAGAGGAATAGTAGTGTGTGTGTGTGTGTGTGTGGACTTTGTATTTCTTACTCGTTTATGAATCTGACCTTTCACACGGGCTGATGGAATACCCCCCCCCCCCACACACACACACCTGATACCCAGGTTTTACCTCACATAACCGGAAAAGATAAAGAAGAGGTAAGACGGGGCAAATCAGTAACCTTAACCGACCAATCACGGCGCGTAATGTCGGGGCGGGGAGGCCCGATCCACAATTCCCCCCCCTCCCCCTTTCTTTTTTTTTTCCCCATGCGGGTCGGGGGCCTTTACATCTGGGCGACTTCTCTCTGGCTTCCCTCGCGGTAAAGAATGCCAGATGGGGTTAGTCCGAGGGTCTGTGCCTTAAAAAGGGGGCGCCGACGTTAGAAAGGCTGTAAAAGGACCCTTGGAGCGTCCGGGGTCGGTTTAAGGTCCCCCCTCCGATGGCTCTGGGCGGTGATGAAACCTGCAGGGGCCACAACGGCTGACTGAAAAACCAAAGGTCTGGTTTCACCGCGTCGCGGCTGAACGTTTTCCCCCCCTTCAGTCGGCGTGAGAGTAAAACTTTTAAAGGCAGCGAGAGAGGCGAGGCCCACAGATGAGACCCGGCCCCGTGGCGGCGAGATCGGGACTTACGGGCGACAACTGAGCCGTGTTGTGCGGTCAGACTGAAAATATTGTCTCAGTGTTGTCGCCCGTGAGGGCCCGCCATGCCTGGACTCTTGATAAGGAGCCCCTTTTGGGGGGCGCCCTCGTGACTGACTTTAAAGAGACGGTACCTGGTCGCGGGGTGTCGGCTGGTTTGTGCAGGCAACTGACTGCATGTGGAGTTTGACCAGGTCTTGCTAACAGATGTTGCAGCTTAAGCACAATCTCAATGCGGCAGCTTTGAACCGACAAACACACACACACACACACACAAAGAAAAAAAAACCCGGTCGCAAACACAATTGTGCAACATCACGTCTACACGTCTGCAGTTTTTATACTCATTAACAAAACGAGAGTATGCTATACATGCCTGGTTCAGGGCTGACTGGCGTCCTTCAGTATCTACAGCACAACTACACCACTGATATTCATAAAATACTGTTTGGTTAATGACGCTAACAAGCTGATGTCCCTTATGAAACAATGGTATACCTGAAGTACATTTTCTCCAGTATACTTAAGTATAAAAACTTTGGGGAACTAAAATTGCCCTTATGGGTGAAGTATACTATTGTGTTCCCATGTAAGACTGAACTGGCCCACTTTTTAGTTTATAGACGTTTACTTGGAAGTGTACTTAAACCTAGCTAAAAGTATGCCAGTATACTGCCGGGTCTGAAACGTGTACCTGTACTTGACTTACACAAACACTACAAGTACGCAAAAAAAGTATTTAACAAGTCTAAAAGTAAACTGTACTATTGACAAGTTTACTTTTGTCAAGTACAACAAAAGTAAAATGAAAGCGGACTTACTTTACAATAGGTCAACTAAAAATGAAGGGAAGTCAACTTTTCACTGTTTAGTCACATGTTTGCAACTTGCCTTTCCACAATACATAAATGCAAACTTCACAAAATGAAAGTTGATCATTTTTACTTGACATAACAAATTTTTTTCATTCTTGTGAGCTTGTGTTGACAACAGACCTCATTTCAGGCAGTTTCAGGTCTGTCCATCCAACCAGGGGACTAAACTTAAGGAGTTTTGTTTTGAAGCAACCTGGCTTCGGGACTGGTTTTTACATGCACACGGACAACAGTTGTAGTTCTTGTAAAGTTGGAGCCCATTACATATGCTACCCCTCCTTCGCTGTCCCTTCCTCTCCGACCTTGCTGATCTTCTCTTTATGTTCTCTTGTCATATCGGGGTCCTTTATTATTGCTTAGTGGGTGAGAGGATGGCACTACTGCAGCCTTTTTCAAAAACCCCAGCATCCCCAAGATAACGTAGGGTTATTGTGAGGCTGTTTCAATAACAGTGTCTACTTGATACTTGTTTGTAAGGTCATTAATGCAGTTTTGAGCATGTGTGTGTGTCTGTGTGTTGCACTTCTATCTTTATAAATACCAATCTGAGTTTTTAGCCATTTTAGCCAAATGCCCAGAGTGGGGGCATTTTTGCAAAGGGAAGACATGCTGGCTGGTCTTCAGTTCTTTAAGGGTGTGTTTTAGGGTTAAGGTTAGCCATGCACTGTTTTTCTAATGGTCAGCGTTAGGGTTAAGGGCTATAAGGGAATGAATGTAGACCGTGAAGGGTCCTCACAAATATAGGGAGGTAACGCTATGGGTGTGTGACTAAGATGCACTTTATTAAAGTGTAACTTTTCCCTCAGCTCTGAGCCTAACTCCACCCACTGCATAATTTTGAACAAATGCTGAAAATGGGCAAGGGGCTAAGGAGGGAGGGGGCATGGATATGTGCGTTTGAACGAGTCAGTCATTAAAGAGAGACTAACGTTCCCTTTCCGAACACATTTATTAACACGGGGGAGTTTGAATCGTAACCGGAAATGGGCGTGGTTTTATGACTTCAAAGCTATTGGCTACTGTCTTCCTGTGTGGGCGGGGCTCGGTACCGCTCGTCACTTGTTATTTACAAAAAATGTCGGATAGCGAGAGTGAGAGGGAGATTAGTTTCGAGGAGGAGGATTCGGCGATACAAATAACTGTAAGGTAGATCGATGATAGATATTTAGATAAATAGATAGATAGATATGTAGATAGCAATACGTCGTAGCAAGAGCGACAATAAAGTCTCAGTAAAATAGCACAAACTCGAACCAAGTAGCCAGCAGGAGGGGGCGAAGGAACGGCTTCTCCGTGGTTTTATAGCGTCTCGCTACGGACACGCCCTATATGCAAATTAACTGGTGTTACGTAGCCACCGGCACAATTTGTCATTGGACACCATCCACAGTCAATCACAGATCTCTCTCTCTCTTGAGTGGCCGCAGACGCGCTGCTTTGGCCACTGGATTTCTTGGGAGTCGGGATTTCGGGAGCGTAATCGCCTACCGGCCCCCTGCGCCTATAGAGCATGCGCACCAGCTTTAGACAGCTTGGTTTCCGGCCGAGCCGGCTAACTTCCGGTTTAGCCCTCCTACGCTAATTTGAATGGGATGAAACAATTTAATCGTGCGGCTCTTCTACAATTTCCTAATGTTAATCGGACCGAATGGATCAAATTCTGATAGCGAAACGAGTTATTTCATCGGGATTGTGACACTCAAAAAATTGTCCACCGTTTTACAGCCGCTCCTTTTCCAATGATTGTGTGCGGGGCAAATTCTCAACTGTGAGGCGTACAGCACGCGCTAGTTTACATTCGTCATCATCAAACAAGGCCGCGCGTGCCGGTGTTTAATTACCTCTGCGAGACGAACACGAGGCGTAATGTGATACTTCCTACGCCGTCACTCAGACTCCAGCAGTAACCGGCGAGACCAGCTGACCAACACACACACGCCCAAGAGTAGCTGGCTGCAGACAAAATGGCGTGAAAACAACGTATACCAACTCTGAGGTAAAGACAATAACTCTCATACAAAATATTGGTCATAAGAAAATAACTTAAATAATTGTATTGATTTCAAATTTGTTTTCCGTTTAAAAGAAAAGGTCGGCCATTCTGCTTAAAAGACGTTAGCGGCAGTTAGTCCCATTTCAGAACGGTATCCATAGCAACACAGTCTGCTAATCAGGAACGTTAGCCCCTAGCTAACGGGTCTGACCCTTTAGCCGAGCGGTTAGTGATGTCCCCTTGTGGTGCAGTATCGAATCCCGCACCGGGCAAGAAAATAACCGGTTACACTACTAAAAGGGAAAAATTAAAATTATAGAAATTCAAAAGGTTGGTTGGAAATGTAATGAAGGCGCAGGGTTAACGAGTAAACTGAAGGAGTCTCGGTCAGCACACTCAAGGGCGGTGCTGGGTCACTCACTTCTGATTAGAGGGCTTGACGTTCTTTTTCTTTTTTTTCTCTTTTTAATGTTATTATGTAGCTAAGTCCCAACCGGTCGACTCTACGTCAGCATTGGCCTTGCAAGGTCCAGGGCTGATTCCAAACAGTGGCCGGCGTGTTGACCAATTTTTCAACCCATGAAATGTCGATTTTTATTAATTTGGTAAGAAATGTCAATATTAACACCAGCATTGATGTGGTTCGTCGCCGTGGTTAATTTCCTTCAGTTTGCAGGTCAAAAAAACACGTTTAAGTGTTTAGTACCTCTTTAATCCGTGTGGGGAAATTCATCCTCTGCATTTAACCCATCCCAATTCACGCTGTAGCTAGGAGTCGTGGGCAGCCGCACTGCAGTGCCCGGGGACCACCTCCAGCTCTTGCCATGCCTCAGTCAGGAGTATTAACCCTAACATATGTCTTTTTGATGGTGGGAGCAAACCGGAGCACCAGGAGGAAACTCACACAGACACTGGGAGAACATGCAAATTCTACACAGAAAGGACCTGGGGTTTGAACCCAGGACCTTCTTGCTGTGAGGCAACAGTGCTAACCACTGGGCCACCATGCTGCCTGTGTGTGTTTGTGTGTTTTTGTGCCTGTGTGTGTACTGGGGTGAGGTGCTCCAAGAAAGGTTTATTTTACAAGAAATTTTCAGCTGACCCCACATAGCTATCTAGTCATATTGGAGCAGAGCCCCTCACTGGAAAACATTCCAGTCCTGTTTTGAAAGCAGACATTGAAAACTTTGGGCGCCTGTATGCTATGGTCCGTCGGGTTTTAATTCAATGCTTTATGCTTTTTTAGTGCCGCCGTGCAGTGTGCATGCATGGAGTGTAAACTGTGTGTAGGTTACACACACAAACAGCTGGCCTGTGCCGACTTTTTCGAAAGCGACAACACGAGGATCGGATCATCCCAAAAACGTAGAGCACAGGCGGGTTAATGTTTGACAGAGCATTTGATCCCTGGCACATGAGAGCTGGAGTTTGAGCTCAGTTGAAGGTTGTCAAGAGATAAAGTGTCTGACAGGTAAACACACAGTTAACTGCCAGTGTGACTGCGTGCATTTGGCTTTTCCTGTACATGACAGTCATCATCGGCCCATAACCTCTAGAAAACATACCGGCCAATGAAAGGGGAAGCTTGGTGAACACATCAGACCATACTGCACTGTTCCATACTGTACTATACCAGATTGTTTTGATATGATGTGAAATGATTTGATAAATCGTACTAGAGAATAACCGATTGTCCTTAAGGGATTAACATTTTCTAAGCCCAGCTCAGCAAAGACTGTGCACATTATATTTTACTACACTGATGCATATGGCAATTATTAACAATTAAATCACTGGTCTGGTTCATCGACATCTAAGATGGACAGCATAAGGTAGTACATAACAGTCGGCAGGGGAAAAAAAGTGTGCCGCCAACTTATGAATGTAGGCCTGCCAGTATGGAAAGTCTATGTACATGTTGCAACCCGGTCTCACGGATAAAATGTTTGTATACAGTTTTTTGTAGTTTCCAATATTCTATGATTGAAAACGTTCTGTCACATGAATATGACAAATGTCAATTAGTTAGCGATGGTTAAGTTTAGGCATAACGTTAGAAATGGTTATGTTTAGGTGTTAGATTAGAGATGGTTAAGTATAGGTATCAGGTTAGAAATAGTTGTATTAGATTAAAGATGGTTAGGTGTAGGTTTGGGTTTGTTGTGGTTTCAGGTCTGGATAAGGATTATGGAGGCCAGTTAAGTGTTATCCAAGTTTAGTGTAAATCAGGGTTAAAAGTTGATCTCTGCAGATGTCCTTGACCATTTTCTCATTGATCCATATGTTGGTAATAAATTTATTTTGGGATCTGAAAATATGTTGTATACAAATGTTTTATTGGTGAGTCTGGGCTGACATCTTGAAATCTCCAGAGGACATTTCCATCAACAGACACTTAGTTTGATCTACATGGTTTGTGGGGGTGAAATGGTGGGCAGTACAAGCTTTGGTGTTGACGCTGTCACAGAAAAGTTTATTTATCTATAAAAGGGTTAACAACTTAGCAAACAAGGCCTTGCATATCTCAGAATTCATGGCTGTGCTGCGAATGGAGGAGGTAAAGAGGTGCATAACATGGAAAGAGCTGCAGGGAGAGACTGTTTGGCTGACAGGTTTGAATAGATGGATGAGCAGGCGGATTTTTTTTAATTCAAAGTGGTGTTTGGATTCAAATTATTTCTACTCCCTTGATGGCTGCTTTAAATTAATGTCATTTAGATCCTCTGTCTGTATCATTTTCACCCGGCAACAGCATATTCCATTAGTTATTTCGCTTTGGCAGGAAATACATTCGAGAGTCTAGAGAGAAAGAGTGGCTGAATTATTTAAGCTAACCCACGTCAATGCATCTTTTGGAGTTGTCAAGCTATTTTTTTTATTTTGTCATATTTGTGTAGGCTATAGTATACAGTCAGTAGTCCAGCCACTCCCTTATGAACAGATGGCATATCTTCAATGTGAGCGATTTTTTTTTTTTTTTTACTTTGGAAAGAGTTAAACATAGGGTTGAAACAGTCAACCTCATTCATTGTGCAATTTCCTTTACATGAAACTGCCGTGAAATCAAATTATTCCTTGTCAGGGACCTTCCAGTTCCCATCTCTGAGAATAACAACGGACAATAGACAACGGCTATATCAATATAAGATCTTTTATGAGGTGCTACTGAACAGGGTAACCCAGGTGCAGACACAGGTGGAGACCAGCGTTGGGGGGGAAGATATTCATTTAGAGGCAAGCAGAAGGTGGGAGGCAGTCTAGGGGACACCTGGACTGATAGCCGAGATTCATGGACTGAGGCTGGGGTAGGAGCAGTTTAGGGCCGACGTAGCAGGTCTGAAATGGTGGAGCAATGCAGGACACCAGAGCAGAGAAGCCGGGTGGCTGAACGAGTGGTAGGAGACGGGCTGAAGACAGGACAGTCAGGACTGCAAGGGAAACGGAGAACAAGAACATGGGAAAAGCAAGTAACATATGAACTGAATATCAAAAACTGGTTTTCAAATAGGCTCGAAGTGTAGGACACTGACGGGTAGCAGAGTGTACAATCTGGTAAGTACTGAGTGGAAAGTGGGTTGACATGCTGCGCACGGTCGAGAGAGAGGGAGAGAGGGAGGATGAGAAAGAGCGAAGGACACACATTGGTTGCTGGCTAGGTGGAAGTGGAGGGTGTGACAGATGATGTCCCAGGAGCTGATGTAACAGTACCCCCACCCCCCCATGGGTGCTACCTGGCGCCCGATTGGGCATGTCCAGGTGGAGGACTTTGAAGTCCCAGATGAGGGAGGGGTCCAGAACATGCCAGCAAGGAACCCAGCAGCGCTCCTCAGGGCTATATCCTTCCCAGGCTACTAGTTATTTTAAACTGCGGCCCTGGCAGCGCACATCCAGAAACTGCTTGATGGTATTAACTGGGTGGTCATCAACCAAGCATAGAGATGGACGCGCTGTTGCTGTGGAGGGATAAGGGACTGGAACAGACAGTTTTAATCAGGGAGACTTTGAAGGTTGGGTGGATCTTGAGAGAGGCCGAGAGCTTCAGGTGTAAAGCAGAGGGGTTAATAACTCATTCAATGACAAAAGGACTGACGAAACGGGGGAAGGTTTCTTTGATTCCACTTTCCGTGGCAGGTCCTTGGATCTTTTGGCCTGAGGTGTAAACTGGAGTTGGGGCATGGTGACAGTTGACTTGAGACTGGGCCCTGGCGGAGGCACGAAGAAGGGTAGCTTCGGCCTTCCTCCAAATCCAACCACAACAATGCAAGTGGTCACGGACAGATGGGACCGCCACCTCGACCTCCTGGGCTGGGAACACGGGGAGCTGCTATCCCAGGGCTAACTTGAAAGGTGACATCTCTGACAAGGTGTTCGTGAGGGTGTTGTAGGCATATTCTACCCAGGATAGTTGAGCACTCCAGGTGGAGGAGTTGGTGGAAGTCACACACACATTGATCTGTGGGTGAAATCCCAAAGAGACTGACATTGATATCTAGGGATGAACAGAAGGCCTTCCATATCTGTGACGTGAATTGGGTTCCCCTGTCAGAAATTATGTCTGTGGGAATGCCATGCAGACGGAACACGTGGGTCACCAGCAGGTCTGCCATTTCCCTGTAGGACGGAAGCTTGGGGAGAGGAATGAAATGAGCCACTTTGGAAAATCTAATTATAGTGAGGATGACTGTATGACTATTAGGAAGGCTGGTGATGAAGTCCAGAGCTATGTGAGACCAGGAGCGGCTGGGTATGGGCAGGGGCCAAAACAAACCAGAAGTGGGCCTCGTGGAAGTTTTATTCTGGGCACAGACTGAGACAAACTCCGGAGGGTCTCTTTCCATGGTGTGCCACCAGAAGCTCTGATGGAGGGAGGCGAAGGTCCAGTTCACGCCAGGGTGGCAGGTCAGGCGAGTAAAGTGGGCCCACTGGAGGACATAGAAGCAAACAGAATTAGGAACAAACAAGGTGTTATGAGGACTATTACCCGGATCAGGCTGATTCAGTTTGGCTTTTTGGACACAGGACACAATTTCCCAGGAGACGGTGACCACAATCCAGGTGGATGGCAAGATGGGGTCTAATTATGAACTGGAGTGGTCAGTAGTGAACTGGCGGGAAAGGGCATCGGGCTTGATACTCCTAGAACCAGGGCAATAGGTGAGTGTTAAATCTCCTAAAAAACAATGGTTATCTGGCTTGCCAGGAGTTCAGGTGTTTGGCGGTCTGAATATAGGACAGGATTTTGTGGTCTGTCCACACAATGAAGGGGTGTCCAGTGCGTTCCACGCAGTGATGCCATTCCTCAAGGGCCAGCTTCACTGTCAGGAGTTCTCAGTTACCGATATCATAATTTTTGTCTTTTTTATTGCATTTTCCACCTTTATTTGAAAGTGATGGTAGAGGGAGAGACAGGAAGGTCAGGGGAGAGAGAGGGGATGACAAAGGACCCGGGCAGGATTTGAGCCCAGGCTGCTGCGGCAAGGACCCAGCCCTGTGTGTGGTACACGCTGTACCAGGTGAGCCACCAGGGCGCCCCCCTGGAGTGCCCCCATAATTCTTTTCTACAGCAGAGAGCTTGTGGGAAAAGAAAGCACATGAATGAAGCTTTTGGTCAGAGGGAGAATGTTGAGAGAGAACAGCACCTATCCCGGTGTCAGAGGTATTCACCTCTGGGACAAACTGGAGTTTTGGGTTGGGCTGAGTGAGGACCAGAGCGGTGGTAAAAGGGCATTTGAGTTCCTGGAACGCTTTCTCCGCCTCAGGGGTCCACAGGAACAGAGTGGAGGTGAGAGTGGTTAGAGGTGCTGCCAGACGACTATAATTGTGGATAAAGTGTCTGTAAAAATCGGCAAACCCAAGGAAACGTAGTTGTTTCAGGTTGGAGGGCAATGGCCATTCTGCAACAGCCGTGACCTTGGCGGGGTCCATCGGTACCTGTCCTGTGCAATGACATACCCCAGAAAAGACACAGTGGAACTCACTTTTCACCTCATGGTAACGATTTTTCCGCAGTTCTTGATGTCTTTGGTTTTGTTTAGTATGTACACAATGCCACCCATAGCAGTGTTAATACTATTGATATGATTCTAGAACGTATGGGTAGTCCAGCCTTGGGGGTCGTCCCGGTCATCCTCTGTGTGGAGTTTGAATGTTCTCTCCGTGTCTGTGTGGGTTTCCTCCGGGTGCTCCGGTTTCCTCCAACAGTCCAAAGGTGAATCAGCCATACTAAATTGTCCCTAGGTGTGTGTGTGCGTGTGTGTTGGCCTTGTGATGGTCTGGCGGCCTGTCCAGGGTGTCTCCCTGCCTGTCACCCAATGATTGCTGGGATAAGCTCTAGCATCCTCACGACCCTGAGTAAGGATAAGCAGTTTGGATAATGAATGAATGATTCTAGAACGTGGTTTAGTTGTTTCTAATCTGACCTTCTCTCTTCTTACATCTGCTGTGTCAGACCACGTTCTTATCAAATTTCAGGTGGCACTTTCTTGTCCTTGCAGCTTGGCACCAACATGTTCAGCCCCCATCATATCAGCCCATCAACCCTGATAGTACTTGGTGATAGAATGCCAGAGGCCCTGGCTCCTTTCACTGTATTGACTGGCTCTGTCAGTAGCTTTACTAGTGACCTAAATGCAACTCTTTCTAATCTTCTCGAGTCAGTGGCACCGCTAACTACCAAAATTAGACACAAAAGAAAATCAACACCCCAGTTTAAGAGCACATGTCACTGACGAGACATGTGCGCTTAAACTGGTCAGTAGGAAACTTGAGCAAAAATGGCGTAAATCCAAACTTGAAGTTTTTCATCTTGTGGTGCACGACTGTTAAGTTGTAAGCAAGCGCTGTCAGCAGCTAAGGCAGCACATTTTTCTTGCCTAATTAATATCAGTAAATACAAGCCTAGGTTTCTCTTTGACTCTGTAGCTAAACTTACTCAAAAGCAACCTTCTACAAACTGCTCCCCTTTTACTGCCTATGATTTCCTAGAATTTGTTGGCAGTAAAATTGATGATATTTGGAACAAAATAAGTAATCTACCTTCAGACCCTGTGACTCCACTTTCTAATACTAAGGACTCTCAGACTGTCGCTGTACTTTCACATTTTGAGACCGTCACACTGGAAACATCATCCAACCTGGCGTTCGCAGCCAAACCTACAACTTGCCTTCTTGACCCCCTCCCTGCTAAACTTTTCAAAGACCTGTGTTGGTTCCTGGGTCCCCCAATACTAAATATTATAAATTCATCTCTTACCTTTGGCAGTGTTCCTACTATTTTTAAAACTGCTATAGTTAAACCTCTCAAAGAAACCAAATCTTGATCCGAGGGTTTGCAGTAACTATAGACCAATCTCCAATCTACCTTTCATTTCCAAAAATTTGGAAAGAGTTGTAGCTGATCAACTATCGGCCCATCTTTCCAACAAGAATCTCTGAACCATTTCAATCTGCATTTAGAGGCTGTCTTTCCACTAACACTGCACTCACAAAAGTGGTGAACGATCTTTTGCTTACTGTGGATTCCATTTCCACATCAGTGCTACTGTTGCTTGATGTTAGCGTGGCTTTTGACACCATTGATCATGGTATACTTTTGGACCACCATGAGAATTACTTAGGTGTTTCAGGTCTGGCTCTGTCTTGGCTTTAGTCTTACTTATTTGATAGAACACAGTGTGTCTTCCATGGTAATTACATCTGATTTCTCTGGAGTGAAATATAGTTTACCCCAGGGCCCAGTTCTTGATCCTTTTCTGTTCTCCCTTTACATCTCTCCTCTTGCGCATATTATACGGAGATATGGAATAAATTTCCACTGCTACGCTGATGATACTCAGCTGTATGTATCAGTCAAATGAGACAGTCATTCTCATATCAGAATTCTAGAGGCATGCTTTTCTGCAGTGAAAAAATGGTTGTCATGTAACTTCTTACTACTTCATTCTGAAAAAAAAAACTGAGATGCTGGTTATTTGCCCTGCAAGACAAAGTCACCTTTATGACCAAGAAATGGTATCTCTTGTCAACTGTGTCATCTCCCAAAGTTCCACAACCTAAAATCTGGGTGTTGTTTTTGATCATCCCTATCTTGTGAATTTCACATTAGAGAAATCACCAAGACCTCCTTTTTCCTCCTATTGAAATATTGCCAAAATGTGGTCTTTTTTGTTCATTGCTGATGCTGAAGTCCTGATCCATGCTTTTGTTTCATCCAGATTAGATTACTACAATGTCCTTTTTTTCTGGCCTGCCACTCGCTAGCACTAAAAACCTTCAGCTGGTTCAAAATGCTGCTGCTAGAACATTAACTAAAATAAAAAGTTGGACCATATCTCATCGACTCTACCCTCCCTTCACTGGCTCCCTGTCCATGCTAGATCTGATTTTAAAGTGCTACTTTTAACCTATAAAATACTTGATGGGCTTCCCAGACCATATTTGTCAGATCTTATATAGCCTTATATACCTGCTCTTGCCTTTCTCAAAGTGCAGGCCTCCTTGCTGTCCCTAGAGTTAAAAAGAAGTCTGCAGGCTGCAGAGCCTTCTCTTACCATGCCCCCTTTCTTTTGAATAGTCTCCCAGCCACCATCAGAGAATGTCTCCGTAGACTCTTTTAAATCTAAACTGAAAACCCATCTGTTCTCATTAGCTTTCAACTATTTGTCTTTTTTCTTTGGTGGTTTGACTTCCTTCTGAGCTTTGTCATACCTATTCTGTCAGTCTCAATGTATTTATGACTGTAGGTCTTAGCAGTAATCTCTCTGCTTTGTCCTGCTGATGAGAATGTTCCTAAACTTTCTGAATGCATCGCACCATTCTAACCTTCTCTTTGTATCTCTGAGCATTAGTGCCCATGTTTGCGCCTTTCCCCCTCTCTTTCTTTTTCTATCTCTGTTTCTCTCTTTCTTGCTTGGACTGCCTGATGACCATGGATCATCTCTCTCTCTCTTTTGACTGCCTGATAATTTCAGAGCCTGTATGTGATGTGGCTCTTTTTCCCTTGGTCACAGTCCCACACCCCTGGAGATTTATGCTATTGTTTGCGCTGTTCTCATTTAAAATTGCTTTTCAATTCAATTCAATTTTATTGTCATTAAAAACAATGGTCGCCTTGACGATCCGCTGCAGAGCTTTCTGGTCTACTGAGGTGCAGTTGCCGTACCACACTGAGATGCAGATGGTCAGGATGCTCTCTATGGTGCAGTGGTAGAAGTTGGTGAGAATTTTGGGGGGTAGACGGGCGCTCCTCAGCCTCCTCAGGAAATGCAGGCATTGTTGGGCCTTTTTCACAAGGGCCTGGGTGTTTAATGCCCACGAAAGGTCCTCACTGATGTGGACTCCAAGGAATTTAAAGCTGGAAACACGCTCCACTTCCACCCCATTGATGCAGGCACAGCATCCGGATGTATGTATTGTTAAGTTCAAGGTGGGTCAGAGCAACGTGCAGGGCAGTGGCAATGGCATCCTCAGTAGACCTTTTGGGATAGTAGGCGAACTGATGTGGGTCGAATGTGGGGAGATAATGTTTTTGATGTGAGCCAGAACCAGTCTTTCAAAGCACTTCATGGCAATGGGGGTGAGGGCTATGGGTCGGTAGTCATTCAGACATGTGGATGTTGGTTTCTTGGAGACAGGAATGATAGAGGTGGTCTTAAAGCATGCCGGGACTTTAGATTGGGACAGTGAGAGGCTAAATACAGGTGTAAAGACCTCAGCCAGCTGGTCGGCACATTCCCGGTAGACCCAACCTGGTATGCCGTCTGGTCTGGCAGCCTTCCATGTGTTCACTCTGCGCAGTGATTCTCTGACCTCTGCGACTGATAGAGTGAGCACCTGGTTTTCTGGGTGGCTGGGGATTTTTGTGGCTGGGTCAGTATTGTCCTTGTCGAAGCGGGCATAAAAATGATTTAGGTTGTCTGGCAGGGAGGCATCATGGACAGTGGGACCACGATTAGAGCTTTTGTAGTCTATGATAGCCTGAATGCCTTGCCACATTCGCCGAGGATCAGAGTTATTGTGAAAGTGATCCTCTATTCGTAGGGAATATTTATGTTTGGCTCTTCTGATGCCCTTTTTGAGGTTGGATCTGGCTGCACTGTAGGCCTCACAGTTACCTGACTTGAACGCTGCATCCCGAACTTTCAGCAGCTGCCGGACCTCACTGATCATCCAGGGTTTCTGGTTTGGAAAGGTGCGGACTGATTTTTTTGTTGTGACACTCTAAGTGCAAAAGTTAATGTAGGCTAGTATGGCAGATGTCTGTTCATTAATGTCTGTATGGGAGCCATGGGTAGCTGAATGTGCAAAAATACTCCAGTCTGTGTTTTCAAAACAGTCCTGGAGTTCAGAGACTGCTCCTTCTAGCCGGACAGTGATTGTCTTTACTGCTGGCTTGACCCGTTTTATTAGGGGTTAGTAGGCTGGGACCAGGAACAGGCAGAGGTGGTGAGAATGCCCCAGATGAGGGCAGGGAGTAGCTTTGTATGAGTCCTTGATGTTTGTATAGAGATGGTCCGGGGTGTTTTGTCCCCTAGTGGGGCAGGAGACATGCTGATGGAATTTGGACAATACCGCCCTGAGGTTGGCCTGATTAAAGTCACCACCTATGATAAAGGCATTGTCCGGGTGTTTGGTCTGTTGTCTGCTGATGGCACATTGTAGCTGCTTAAGTGCTTCCTTAGCATTAGCATGTGGGGGGATGTATACAGCGGATATGGTAATGGCCATTAGCTCTCTGAGCAGGTAAAAAGGCCTGCAGTGAATCATAAGGAGCTCGAGATCAGCAGAGCGATGCCTTTCGACAATCTTTATATTGTTGCACCAAAAGTTATTGACATAAATACTCAAACCTCCTCCGTGGATCTTGCCATCAGCAGACAGCAGTTCTGCAGCCTTTTCTGAGAGGACAGCCTGAGTCTTATCTCGTCCATTTTGTTAGCTAACGATCGGACATTAGCCATGAAGATGCTGGGGAGGGAAACTTAGAAGGGAACGCTACTTAGCTTAGCATGTAGCCCGCCATGTTTTCCCCTCTTTTGTTTACGTTGCCGATGGGGGCAGCGTTTCCACTACAAGACCAGTGAGCGGATAATATCGATGGGGATTTATACTAATTGTTTTAGCTATGACAACTTCTGCATCACTCTCATCACTTCTCTCGTCTTCTTTCTCACTCTTTGTGAATACCGTGTCAAAGTCTGCCTTGCCTCTTGTGTGAATGTGAAGTCTATACTCTGCAGGGCCCCACTGAGCAGAGCTTGTTTTGTGGCACAGGGTCCCGCCAGCTCTTGGGTGCATCTGTGGAGTTCCTGTCATTGTCTTGGATGGACACAGTTTCACTAAATTTGCCTTGTGCTCTCTTTACAAGTTTACTACACAGCACATTTAAGTTTGCTAGATTTTATGCATTAGCCGTATGTATTGTACATACAGTATTGTACCATAAATTACACACCATGCTCTGTGTAAATTATGATGTTACATTATAATTCGGTTATTTTTGTGTATTCTGTGCCTTGACACCTATTGGATGTCTATCTGTCCTGGAAGAGGGATCCCTCCTCTGTTGTTCTTCCTGAGGTTTCTCCCATTTTTTTTTTTCCTGATAAGGTTTCCCCTGTGGAGTTGTTCCTCATTCAGGTTTAGGGTCCAAGGATAGAGGATGTCATATGTCATTACTGTTGTATATTGTACTGATTGTAAAGCCCTTTGGGACTATTGTGAATTTGGGCTATACAAATAAACTTGGCTTGACTTGACAATACTACAAGCTACCTATGTGTAGTATGCAGACTACCCCCCCCCCCCAAAAAAAACTGTTTTGTCTTTAGTTTAGTTGCCTGGTTGGATGGACAGACCTAAAGTGCTGACTTGACTCTTTCCATTTCTGTAAAACTGCACACAGGAACAATTGTGGTGATGGAGGGCAGAGAGAAAAGGAGAAGAGCCTCCACCAAGCAATGGCCTAGCGCCATTTCTGAAGCATGCATTTAAAGAGGGGTGGATGAGAAACTCCCCAATCACCAGCAGCCAGGGCCACCCCCACCCCCTTCACACAAACACACACACACACACACACTCCAATTTAACGTCTTAGATGTTGACTGCCTGTATACATTATTGCGTTCCTTACGAAAAATGTTTCCAAGTACGCGCCTGTGGGCTGCTCCCCTCATTCGATTTTGAAACCGTAAATCATTCCAAACCCACTTCCTTCTTAATATATGTTTCTTTTTGTTTAGTCACCTTGAGCACGTTTTCACTTCCCCATCCTCTCTACTTTGGCAGAACTGTGACTGTGCTCAGTACTATCTGCAGACCATGCCTCCCACCTTGTGCAGTGGGTCATCCATACAATACCTCTTATGGCACGTCAGGGGTAAATGTCTTCCAGCTGCAGTGTTTTGGAGACAGAGTAGTTGTGATGCTATATGGTTCACTAGCTGTAGTGTAGCATGGTGAGGCCCTGCAAGGGGGCTCCCTTGAATTAAAACAGAAAAAACAGCCTGAACATCCCGCTGAGATGGAAATAGTATTTCAGGACGATGTCTGATATGCAAATGTTATGACGGGTCATTTGCAGCGTTGCAAACCAAATGTGCATGGGATTAACAATGCACATAATATGTCTTGGGTGTTAGGTTGACAAGGCACATGTGCCGCACCCAGGTGCCATGTTTTGTTTGCATTGAGTCTGTTTACCACTATGTTAAACATCTGTTGTGAAAAACCCTACAAGTTATATCTGATGATTAGTGTGAAAAAACAAATAAGCAGTTCTGTAGAATCCCATGATGCATTGGTAGCGATGACATCAAAGTTCCCTCTGAATATAAGAGAAAAGGATTCTGAGTGTAGCCCGGGTAGCATAGTGGTCTATTCCGTTGCCTACCAACACGGGGGTCGGCAGTTCGAATCCCCGTGTTACCTCCGGCTTCGTCGGGCGTCTCTACAGACACAATTGGCCGTGTCTGCGAGTGGGAAGCTGAATGTGAAGAATAGGGTAATTGGCCAAGTACAGCTGGGGAGAAAAAGGGCGGGGGCGGGGATTCTGAGAGTTGTGGGTCAGCCAAGATGTTAGTCTTCATGGTGAAAGTTAGTTACTTCACAATAAGGCATCACTTAAGATAAGATTGACTTTAGTGTCCCAAAGGAAATTTGTCTTGTGTCCAAGACAAATTTCCTTCGGGAAATTTGTACAGTGCCTGCTGTATAAAACTGGATATAAAATGCTATATCAGGAAATCAGGAACAATTTATTGTCATTTCTTTCATGTACTTGCGTACACAAAAGAAACGAAATTCCGTTTCCCCCAGCCCACAGCAGTGCGACACAAAAGACCACAACACATATCCCAAGTTTCCCAAAAACGACACCACCAAAAACATACAAAAACAGAGAGAACAAAGCAAAAAAAAAAAACAAAACAAAAAACAGTTAACAACACAGTCGAAAAATTCCACTGTCCAGAGAACGAATGCAAGCCAGGATGACTGTCAGAACTGCCGGTGTGCTTGGGCTAGCAGTTAGCTTAGCCTTCCCTGCTTCCACATCCTGTCAGACTGCCCTCGGTGCTTCCTCCTTGGGCGCAGCTCTGGCAGGGCTGTGGTCCCTGGGCCCACCAGACACAGCAGACCAGGCTCCCCCAGCTAAACCAACGCCAGCTCTCCCAGCCAGACACCTTCGACACACCTCCCCGCACTCCACATGACGACACAAAAAATACAGTCAATGCTAGGCAAGGCCACCGCCAGACCGCCCTCGGTGTTATTGGAACTGCCGGTCTGCATGGGCTAGCAGTTAGCTTAACCTGCCCCGCTTCTGCGTCCTGACATACACATACATACATGTGACATGTGTTGGGCTCAGGACTAGTTGTTGTTTAGGGTTTTGATGGACAGGGGGACAATGGAAGGGCCCTTAGCCTACTTTCCAATTATTAATCATGTACTGCTTAATATCATAACAGACATGATGTGTAGAAAATGACTTCCTCAAGTCTCTAACAGCCCACTGAAGTTTGAGAGAGCAATGGCAGAGAGGAGTGTCTCACAATGGACCAACCTAAGCCTGCAACTCAGTCACCATGTTGCCATGGCCACAGTCATTACTACATGATAAATCGTACTCCCAGTGCTAAAAAACTCCACGGTCAGAGCTACCGACTCATGTACTTCTTTCAATAAAGGCTGAAAAACTTTTTTGGTTTGCCTCAAATGGTTACTGGTTGCATTTTGCAGCTAATATGAGTCATCTAATACTGTGTTGCCATCTGCTGTTGCTATTGTTCCCTTGCTTACTTAAACACCGCTATTATCAGCGTCTCCTATCGTGTCCTCCCACTATCTGTACTACTCACCACTCTCGTGGTGAGGATCTGTGTCATTGGAAATTTACTTTGCCTTTTGAGTGTCCTTTTCGCCACCTCTTGATGATCTAAGACACGCTAAATGCAATTCAGATAACATGTACTCTTGGACAGGATATACAAATGCACTGCCATTACTTAATATAGAACCACTGTGATATGATTCATCATCATCATCATCATCAGTTCTGTAAACTATGGAGGTCGTAGGAGCACAGCCGATGACTCAACAGATTGGGCCATCATCATGTTTCAGTAGGGGGAGTACCTGGTGGTCCCTATCTCCTCTCCAGGTATGGATGGCCCAACGTTGGTTCACAGAGGAACTCATCTGCCCTTTGACAGGTTTTGTTTTTAGTCCTGCTGGGTGTCCACACACCCTCATCACAGCAACCCAAGGGTTGAAGTGGGGTGCCGCTTTAGTCGCCAGCGACCCAACGGTTGCAGTTTAACGTTGTACCCAGGACATATGATATGATTACCATGTAGTGAATGTGCTGCTACTACTACTACTACTACTTCTTACAGTACTACTATGATGTGATTACTAAGTAGAACTCTGATGTCAGTCGGTAACTCTGGAGTTTATCTGCTAGCTGCTGACTCTCTTATGTCGCTCTGTATAAAACTGTCAGCCAAATGAGCAAATTTAAAATGTAAATAGTACGACTCTCTCATAGTGTATGTCAGCTACTGTTGGCTATAGGTACCTGTGACAGGCACCTTCCAGTCATTTCCTCTCATCTCCTCTTCATGGCGTCCTCTGGTTGACAATGGACTGTTTTGTCTTCAGCCGAGAACTGAGGCAGATAGCCTCTGTTTCCGTGGCACGCCAGATTAGACACAGTATTCCCCAGTTTTACCTGATGTCTTTCTTTTTTCTTTTTTTTTTTTACCGGATCCTGACTGTGTACGTGGAAGACGCCAGAGCCTTAACTGAGACGGGTGCTCGGCTGTCGGTAAAAATTACCGACGTGGCCGATTTCCAGACGAGACGAAAATCACAGACATGCTCCAGTAATAATTACATTATCCGACCTCCTCCTGCTCAACTAATCCGGTCCGAATAGGGCTTAATTATGAATATAATTGCTGGTCAGGATCTGTGGTTAATGGCATAACTAAGGGCTTTTCTCATTAATGCTTGACATCGCAGTGGTGTGTGTGTGTGTGTGTTGGGGTGGGGGGTTCTGAGCACCAGAGAAGGTGGAGGGCAGGTTTTGGCTGCAGCCTGTCGGCTCTCTATTATAACTGGTTCAGTATAACGGTAAGGTGCAGAGCACTGCCGCGCTTGGCTCCGTTTCAGATGGATATTTCCTGTGGGCCAAACACAGATAATTAGGTCCTATATCTACGATCTGGAAGCTCCCGCTCTCTCTCTCTCTCTCTCTCTCTCTCTTTTTGTCCGGTTCACTTCTGCGTGCTTTTTATGGCACTGATGTCACATTTACAATATGACAGAAGTGTTTATGCAGCTGGGACCGATCAAGAAGGAGAAGTTGGGAAAGCGGGAAAGTGCCTTTATGAAATGCACACGACTCTCTTTCGTTCTTTCTCTTACGCTCACTCGTCGGCATACATTCCAGTTCAGAACTGCCTTGAGCATTTTTGGGGTTTTTGCGGGGGAATGGGGGGGGGTTACATCTTTACCCCCCCCCCCCCCTCAATTTGGGGGGGGGGTGTTTATATGTTATAAAGATCACATCTTTGCCGTGTGATGCATGTGTCATGGGAGTGAACGGTCTTTGCTGGACGTCTTCCAACCCTTGTTCCAGTGTTACTTCACCCTCGGGGGGCTCACATCGGTAATGACTCTCAGCTACGTGCCAAACATGTTCAGCTTGACATAGGCTGCAGTTAATAAACCCGTTAACCCCGCTGGCCGGTCTGCTTTTCCTCCATTTTTTAACCAGTTAAAAGGGGCAGACCCACTCCCCTTCCGGGTTTTTTTTTTTTATCATTGAGGCAAACAGAGAGGGGTGGATGGGGGGGTTGGACACGCGTAGTAGAGGAGATACAGGAGAGACACCTCTGGTGGGATCTGATCTCTTGGGCGGTCTCGCTCTCCGCTAAATTAGTCAAGTTCAAGTCAAATTTCATTTGTATGGCTCTAAATCACAATTCGGTCCCGGAGGGCTTAACAATCACATTCCATTCTCCAACATATAGAAATAGAATAGGTGCCAATGTACGACACCCCCGATCAGTAAACCCCCCCCCCCCGTTCAGATGAAGAAAAACCCCACCCTCGGAGAGAAATACATATAAAAAACTGCATCTTTGACAAAAAGCCTTGGCACAGCCTGATGTTCTTACTTGCAAAGCCTCATCTATCCTTCTCCTCTCTCTCTCTCTCTCTCTCTCTCTCTCTCTCTCTCTCTCTCTCTCTCTCTCTCTCTCTCTCTCTCTCTCTCTCTATATATATATATATATATATATCTTGGTCTGTGTTTCTCTTTGTGTCTGTCTGTCTCTGTCTCTACTATGGTTGTCTCTGTTTCTCTCTCGCATTCTCAATCTCTTTCTCTGTTGCTTTGTTTGACACAGGAATTTGGGCCTGTGCGTCGTGGGAGTTTGGGCTTAGCCGTCTGCTCAGCGCTGCACTGTACAGTCCCCGACCTCGGGTCACTGGGTCTAAAATTAGTGGGTCTGATTGTAATGAAAGATGGCTGGTGAGGTAGGGCTGTGCCGGCCCGGCCTTCAGTGCCGCCGCGCCGTTGCCTCCGCACCGTTGCCTCCGCGCTGTGGAGGTTTGTCTCTGCAGGCCTTCGATCCAATCCTGGTATGACTGTGTTCCCATGGTGCAACGCGGGACGGGCCAGAGGTACACGCCGCCCGGTGGGAGGTGCTGGACCGCTGCCAGTTTGTCAACATCAAACAGCTTAGTGTGGTAAGATCAAACCGAGTGGTTCGAACGGAGGTGGAGGTTGTGTGGATGCTCTGGCGAGACTGCAAGCAGCTTCTAAACCAAATATGCCTCTGCAGATGTCACCTTACATCACCGTGAAGGCATTCCTGCTTGCCTATAGGAGTCCTATTCTAATAAACTGATTTTCCCTAGCCCTTTCATAAGTAAGCATAGTAGCGCTTTATCTCCGAGATAAGAAAATAACCAACATTGATACTGTCAGGTTTTACTCTAGTTTACATATTTAATCACTGGATTTTACAAACCATTTTGTTCCTCTGTCACTGGTGATGTCAAAACTAGCATTTGGATGCGCCAAGTGCTCCCACCATGGCCATGGTTCTCTACCAGAAAATGGTGGATTGCTCCCTCTGGGTTGTTGCCTCAAGTGAAGGAGTTCAAGTATCTCGGGGTCTTGTTCACGAGTGAGGGTAGGATGGAGCAGGAGATTGACAGGCAGACTGGTGCAGCATCAGCAGTAATGCGGACGTTGTACCGGACCGTTGTGGTGAAGAGGGAGCTGAGCCAGAAGGCAAAACTCTCAATTTACCAGTCAACCCTTGTTCCAACCCTCACCTATGGTCATGAGCTTTGGGTAGTGACCGAAAGGATGAGCTCACGCATACAAGCGGCTGAAATGAGTTTCCTCCATAGGGTGTCTGGGCTCAGCCTTAGAGATAGGGTGAGGAGCTCGGACATCCGGAGGGAGCTCGGAGTAGAGCCACTGCTCCTTCGCGTTGAAAGGAGCCAGTTGAGGTGGTTCGGGCGTCCGATTAGGATGCCTACTGGGCACCTTTCTTTGGAGGTTTACCGGCCACAGCCAACTGAGAGGAGACCCTGGGTTAGACCCAGAGCTCACTGGAGGGACTACATGTCCAATCTGGCCTGGGAACACCTTGGGATCCCCCAGGAGGAGCTGGAGGGCGTTGCTGGGGAGAGGGACGTCTGGAGTGCCTTACTTAGCTTGCAGCCACCATGACCCGAGCCCAGAGAAGCGGCTGATGATGAATGAATGAATGAACTGCTCCCACCAATCATCTTCAACCTACTATCTGCATAAGCCCACCCATTGGACAGCTGACCTGTCAAATCAGTCTAGCAAGCAAATCGGAGTAGTATATAAAAAAACGCAGACACCCACCAAAACCGGTGGAGAGGCTGTGAAAAAATTAAAAACTGATTTTGAATGATTTCTTTTAAAAGAAACTTTATTAAAGAGCTTCATAGACGTTTGGAAAATATAAAATTGCCAAAAATGGATAAATATAACTCAAAGACATTCTTGAATTCTGAACACATTTTTTGACATTCCTCATAGGGCAATTTTACTTTCTTTCTTTTTTTTTTAAGTTGTTGCAAGGCTGACTGTTACAAAGGGAATGGGATGGATGACTCGGATGGATAAAATCTCAACTAGTTTGGACACAAACGAGAAAGTCGATTATAGAACCTATTAATTATCGATTATTTATTATAAAATAATATTATATTGTTTATTATTTATTATAAAAGTTGATTATGTAATGCAAATAAACAACAAACCATTAAATAGTCATATCTTAAAACTGAAATCTGGGATTTTTCTCTATTAATAAATAGATATTTTATCTGTCTGGACTAGAGTCCTGCACGGGTCCGTTTTTTGAGACCCGCACCCGCTCCTCCCCCACATCGTGCCATGCCGTACCCGCCCTGCAACCCGCACATCTAAACCATTACTTCCGCAACCCAACCCGTTGATACAAGACCCGCGACCCGACCCGAAACCCGAAACATGCAGGCCTAATAATAACCATGTAATCAATTAGTCACTAAACCTACATGTATTTAGGATCTGTTTTCAGTGTTTTTCAATAACGTTGACAATTCATTTATAATTCCGGTGCGTTAATTAAACACACATCACATCTGAGATAAACACTAAAATACTATTAGAGGAGAGCTGTTGCGAGGTGTGCCATGTCGTGTCTCGCAATGCTATGACACAGGACGCGCTCGTGTAAGCTAAATAGTGTGCGCAGACACATTTTACTGCTAGTTTTGCAACCTTCTCTTTGTCTTCCCTTTTGGGTGCTTTTAGGTCAGCGTTCCTTGTAAAGTAGTGGTTAATTGTTGTTGCACCGGTGGGAACATTGGCACGGCAGCTTTCAATGTGCTTCTTCAGTGACGACGTACCAAGTTTGCGGCTATCGTAAGCCAACACTTTTCGGCACTTCTTACAAGCAGCGAACCCATTAACTTGGTTATTTTCCCCATCTAGGAGTGGGCCAAAAGCCCCCAGACATTGGACTTCGCTCTTGGGGAAGAATTGTCGGCAATCTGATCTTCTCCACTAGCTATTTTTGCCTTCAGCCATTTCAATTTCGAGCGTGCTGAAGCAGCTTAAACGCTTCCGGGCTAACAACCGCCGGCAGCCAGATATGATTGATGAGGTGAGAGGTTAAAAAAAAACACATAGTAAGTGCTATTTTTAAATGTTATTATCCCACACCCGCGACCCGCCCGCACGTTCCTTTGTTTTACCCGCACCCAAACCCGCAAATAAAAACAAGACAAAATATCACCCGCCAACGACATTTTTGCGGGTCACCTGCCGGGTACCCGACCCAATGCAGGACTCTAATCTGGACCATGGAGTCAGGCTCCGTAGTACTACCAGTCATCTTCACCATGGTTAGAGACACTCTCCAGTCTCCGTATACCACTGTTGAAATGTTTTGACCGGGTAGGACGAACACTGATGCAGCAGTAAACACAGTCCTACTGAAACGGGGAAAAATGTGGTGCCGATGTGGCCGTGACAGTCAATATTTCTGTAGAACAGTGTTCCCATATAGTTTGATGTAATACATTAGACTGTCTATGTTAGCTTTGGTCCCGTGATTCATTTTTACAAGGGTGAGAACTATTTACTGCTGAGCTGGCTGCTACACCTGGTTTGTAGTCCTCACTGCCAGAAAGAGGGACAGATCTGGGAAATCATGGATTTCAGCTTTAACGGCCGATTTTTTGTTGTTGTTTGTTTTGTAGACAAATATTTACTTCGCAGGGGACAATAGGGGCGGCATGGCTCAGGAGGTAGAGCAAGTCGTCTAGTAATCGGAAGGTCACTGGTTCGATCCCCAGCTCCTCCAGAGAGCATGTCGAAGTGTCCTTGAGCAAGACACTGAACCCGTAACTGCTCCTAATGAGCAGATTGGCGCCTTGCATGGCAGCCTCCCCCATCAGTGTATGAATGTGTGTATGAATGGGTGAATGTGAGGCATAACACTATAAAGTGCTTTCAGTGGTCGGTAGACTAGAAAAGCACTATATATATCAAGTCCATTTACAATAATCGTTAAGTCGCTAAATCACCTTGCAAGCGAAGAGACCACTGGTCCTTGCTTGGGTGGTTAGTCCAGACTTGTTTGTAAAGTTAAACCGTCACCTGAGTACCTGTGACTCTCCTGCCTCTGCCTCACGGCTGGTCAGTGTTTCATTGGCATTTAGACCTTAAGCGTCTGTTATCCCTACCTATTATAATAAGACATGCTGCAGATGTTTGCTAGCGTATAAACAACTTTGACATGAAAAAAAATACATTCGGTTCAATTTTGAAATTTCATAAAAACATACGGCAAGGTGAAACTACCATGGCCTGTGTTTGGGACCATCTGTTGGTCATGTTGGTGCTGTGTTCATGTCGCTGAACTCTTATGGCTAGAATAAGTATTGTTATTCAAATCAAATTTCTCAGTGCTAATTTGGTTGACAAAGCAACAGGTATACACTGAAATTTGGTCTTTGACCGACTTTACATTGTGGTGAGATTGTCGGTAGCATTTTCATCTCTGAGCGTTCAGAATTTACATATTATCCCCACTAGGAGGTAGGTGTAGGTGTGTGTCTGTGTGTGTGTGTGTCCACTGCTAATCTCGCGTACTACTGGGCCTGTCAGCTTAATAATTTTTGTGCACAGTTATGACTGTATGATCAAGGGCGTCTCGTGGTTGTGGTGATTCAAACCCTTTGAAAAACCTGTTATATGCCGCAAGTGGGTCTTAACACCTCAACTGGTTTGTCGCCAAGTCCAAGCGTCAGAGAAGGAGAGATACGCCTGGCAGGGATCTGCACTCTTGAGTGAACGCTACTACTTTTATCATAGGTGGTTTTGAGGTAGTATAAAGCTCGCTTGTACCATTTTGTTCAATAAACACGCATTGGCCTCAGCACCGGCGTTTGTCGTAGCTAAATAATGACCAGGAACTGCAGTGTTTGGTGAAACTTACACTGTTCCTCTTCTTCCACAACGTTAGATTGATTGAAGACCTTATTTGCAAAAGAGCAAATTTGCCAAAGAGTGACTGTCATTGAGCGTTTTGATAATGTTTTGAGGAAGGAGGGTTTATTTGGCACAATGAGACTCAGAAATGTGTTCTCGGTATGGTATCAAAACTACGTACAAACACTCCGTTGGGGGTTTTATGGTACCTTTTGGAGTGTCATTCAATGCCTTTGTACAAAATAAGGCTAATTTCTGTTAATAACACATTTAAAATTCCATGGCAGACATCTTTTTGTGCTGGAGAAATTTGCAGAGACCAAACAGGAGGTGCCTGTGTGGTCGGTGTGGGAAGATGGTGGCACAAATTCCCGTTTGCGGCGGCCTCACCCAGTACTGTCCATGCAGTGTCTTTGTCCACGTCTGCATCTAAGTTTTGTCTTCGTTTGATGGCTTCGAGAGCTGGCGCTGGATCGGCTGAGAGAGCTTGGTCTGCTGCGTCCTGTGGGCCCAGGGACCACGGCCCTACCCGGAGCTGTGCCCGAGGAGGAAACACCGAGGGCGGTCTGACAGGACGCAGAAGCGGGGCAGGCTAAGCTACTGCTAGCCCATGCAGACCGGCAGTTCCGACAGTCATCCTGGGTGGCGTTCATTCCCTTGGACAGTGATTTTTTTTTTTTTTTAGTTTGGATATATGTGTTAGTTTGGATAAATGTGTTCTTGCAGTTTTTGGATATGTGTTTTTGTCTTTGTGTTGCACTGCTGTGGGCTGGGGGAAACGACATTTCGTGTTCCTGATTCCTGATTCCTTTCTCTCTTCTCTAACTCCAGAGGTTGAACTCCGAACATTTGAAAGTCTTGAGACTTTTTTCCTTTCAACAAAATGTTTGTGTTTTGCATGTAAGATGCACAATAGAATAAGAATCAAGCAGAAAAAAATACAAGGATAAGCCAAAACAAAACAAGAGTACATATAGGCACTCGATATAATTGGGAATCCATCACATCTGCACATATCAGACATTCAGCCTTTATCCGGTTAGTTTTTATTTCTGTCGACCAGTTTAAAAATTTTTTTAGCATAACATGATTAATGGGCCCAGTTCGCCTCACACTGCATCCTTTGCGGCGTGACTTGCACATGTACACGTTGGGATGATGCTGAACTGGCGGACTGTTGAGCCCTAGTCCATCCTCACGCGATGTCCTGAGATGAAGGTCAGAGCGCTGCGTCGAGGGAAAGCCTCCCTTGTGCCCTGGTGTTAAAGTGAGCCTGTCTGCTTGCGTGCTTAGAAGATGAGCAGCATCCTGGCCGCCTTTTCATTTTCCATGATAGCAGCCTTAGGCATCTGTCGTTCACAGACGACTCGAATGCATTAATGGGACATATTTATTTGTTCAACTGGGATAAACGGTCCATCGAACCGGCGGAAAGTAGCTGCAAGTGTGACTGGCCATTAGCTGTTTCCGTTGACTTTGGGTTAATGAATAACCCGCCAACTAGCGGCCCTAATGCGAGCAAGGTGAATTTATTTACCTAATAACTAATTTGGGACGAACTCACTGGGGGCCCATTTGGAGCCATTCTGTGCTATGCGATGTTCTGAGCTTGCCATATTCTTCCTTGTTACTCACTGTAAATACTTTTCATCTTTATTTTTGGAAATGTGTCAAATTGTTCCTACGTAGGTGTAGATACGGATTTGCCACTGCAGACCTGCCACACTACCACTTCTTTTTAAACTTTAGTCACATGATCTAGCACTTGCATATATATTTGACAGCATGGGGATCCAGTCTTGTAGTACACCTCAGCTGCCAAATATGCACGCTTATATTGTGTTAAGCTAGAAGCAGGGTGTCATGGGGTGCTGTGCAAATAAAAAGGAGGGTGCTAGCGCTAACAAAAGGTTTGCATGCCTCGCCGCTGTAGGTGCGGGTGTTACGGGGTGACTGGGTTCAGTCCGGCCAGCCCAGCGTCTGCAGCAGGCAGGCTAAGCAAGGCAGACAGTCGACTTAGGGGCAGCTCTCCCCTCCGTCTGTCAGGGACCGAGTAAGGCCCGCGGCCACTGCGCTGGATGTCACCAGGGATGGAAAGCATCTGATATTACCTTTGTTTTGTTGGGTTTCAACCTGGAATTCCTCTTTGTCTGAAGCGTAAATGCTTTTAAATCAATAAGAGCCGGCAGATGAAAACTGGACAGCAATTTCCTGTTGTCTTTGTGGGAGTCTTTGTCCCTCTCTGTTTGCTGCTGCTTATTACTGTGTGTAGGTTAGAGCAAGTTGCATTATTTATTTATTTTTTTGGACTGGCGGTGTGTCGGCTGTAACGTTTTCTCACTTGGGGGGGATGTCAACAACAGGAAAGCAGATCCAGAACATTAAGCGAGGGGGACTAAATTTAGGTAACGTGTCAGTCCAGTTATTTATATGTGTGTGTGTGTGTGTGTGGGGGGTTCCTATGTACAGCTTCTTGACCAGGGGGTTGGTTAACCCAGCTCTGCGTTCAGTAAACAAGCATCTCTTGGGCGATTCTGCTGAAATCTCAAGTTACCGTTCCAGACTCGCCTTGACACAACAAGTTCAAACCACCTTACCACTTCCAGGGGTGTCTGAGGTCCGTGTCACTATCTGCTCTTATCTTTCACATTCTTGAAGGCACACAGTCCGTTATGTCATGCACCACCACATCTACGTGCAGCGCTGCAATAACAGCAGCGCTGTACTGACAACAAGAAACATGACATATCTCGCCAATTGGTCAATTCTGTGAATTTGTTTTGAGAAATGGGCGAAACTGAAGGCCTCGAGGGACAAAGTGATGCGGCACCGGCTGGTTTTGTCATTCGCCAGTAATAAAGTGAACAATGTTTACAAAGTCTGGCCCGAACAACGGCTTAAGTCGGGCGGGCAGGCGCTTTGCGCATTGTTTGTGGATTGTTTGTGGATTGTAGCTTTAAAGTCCCACAACACACACACACACACACACACACAGACACTCACACACTGTTCTGTTACAACTCAAAACATGGGATCTGATGTGATATGACCAGCGACATTTTGGCTTCAATAACAATAATAATGATAAGTATAATGATAATAAAAATAAGTAGAATGATAATGATGATAATAATAATACGTTTTCATGTAGTGTTTTTGTACATGAAGTGCAGTCCAGAGGGCTTCACATCAGAAAGGGAGCAGACGAATCAAACGGTAACAAGCAGGAAAAAAAGATACAATAAAAGGCAGTAATGATTAACTAGTTTCTAATTAGTTAACGAGTTAATAATAAAAGTGCAATAACAGAGAGTGATAACTAAATATCACAATTTAAGAGCATATAAGATAATGAATATTATAAATAGACAGCTGGAGGTAAAAGATGAAAGGAATAAATTGCTGATCAAGTGAAGGGGTTTTAATGCAACTTAAGAAGATGAATTAAGAGGCGGGTTTGATTAAAAGCTAAATTAAGAGGATATGTTTTGAATTGTCCTTTGAAGATGCCCGAGAAAAATGTGTGCTGCTATACGGCTACAACAAGTGTAGGACTCACAGTCTCAGGGTCAATTAGAAACAAACAGAATGAGCTTTCGTGACTGACGGAGCCTCTTAGTGTTCTTGCTGTTTTGTGTGTGACGGTAGTCTGGCCATATTAAACTCTAGGAGTGTTGGATCATGTCTCTGTTCTCAGTGTTGGGGGGTTTTTTTTGGGGGGGGGTGGTCATTGACGGCCATTGGGAACTTTTACCTCTTTTGGTGACCTGAATGAAGAGAGATAGAGATGGAGAGATAAGTGAAAAGGAGAGGGGACAGAAACACACTTGACCTCAAAAATGTGACAGACGTCTGAGGTGGAAGACAAACAACAGAGGAATTTCAAAAAAGAGCGCCTTCAAGTGAGCCAAAACACGCCTTTTGAAAACACCTGAACTGAAGAGAAACAGATCTGTCTGCACCCACGTCCTTTTCTTATTGCGGTAAACTCGGAAATCCCTTTGTTACCCAAATGTGGCCGACGGCCAGGATGTTTGATGTCATCAGAAAACTAGAAGAGCCTGAGGCACTCCCACCAAAACATGTCAATCAGTCCTTGTGGGGGTGCCTCAGCGTGCATGTGTGTGTTTGTTTAATAGAGTGCCGTGTGTTTTGACTGACCCCGCATCTTGTTTGTGTCTTTCTCATGATGAGAATAGAAGGAGGAAACAATCCATCTGAAGGCTCACGGCACTGTTTATGTTTTCCAAGGGCTCTTGGAGTGAAGGTTGTTATTCACAGTATGCACCGATGCATGCGTACGCATGCAGGGATACCGACAGATCAAAACAACAGTGCAGCGATAAGGCCATTATATAACCAAATAGCAGGGCGCACTCATCCTCAACAAAGGATACAGATAGCTGGTTTTTCCATCAATTTTAACCAAAATATCTCTCTTTTCTCAGTCTTCGAAATATCCCACATCCATTAATTCCCCCCGTCGATTCTAACTTCTGTTCAAGGCGCCACCGCTCTTCTCAGTTCCCTCAAATCACCCTTGTTTGCGTTAGCATTTCAGCCTATATCATGTGTCCAGGGTCTGCTGTGGCCTCTGGTATTCGGCCCCACATATGCACACACAGGAAAATGCTGACAGACCATTCAACCAAACACTACTGATGTTTCCTCTCGGCTTAAAGATGTGAAGCCGTTCTTTTGTTCTCTCTCCCTCTGACCAGATATCTTAGGCAAGACTGGGTGTATTTATAGGAAGGCAAATATTGTCGATTATTTATCATTTCAAAAGATTGTTGTGAGCTTTTCTTTTTCTTGCCAGGGCATCATTTTCCTGCTAACGTGAGTGAGTCCGTGTCTTTCACAAGAGGAAGTCATCGTGTTGTGTTTGCTGTATCATTATGGACGTCCCCATGGTTTTCTGTGTAATCGACTGTGACATAGGTTGTTTTTCCTGACCAGTCCTTCCTGCGGCCAAGATTTCACCTTCCTGCCAACTGTGTCCTCACATTGGTTCTTCTTCTTCTTCTTTTTTTTTCAGAATGGGAGGGGTACGCCGCCGCTCGTCAGTGACATTGGTATCTATAGACAATTAACAAACATTACTCTGTGTATACATTTCATGACCCCTTGATAACCCTTTAAAGTCATTACTTTGAAACCCCATCCATCTTGTGCCACTCCTATAGAGACTCTTATTTCATACCATCTGTTTAAAAACACTAGATGCGACATTATGGCATAAATCATGAGATAACTGTCTGCCATCTTACCTTGCTGTTTATGTTATTTACTAAGGGCAGCCATTATGTTGTCACCTATGAACATTGGAAAAAAAGGACAGAATTTTTTTTTGAAATACAGAAATTCTGTTTACCAGCTAAAATTATTGCTAGCTACCAAGTAACGGGACCAGCTGAGCTCGACTGTATTCTGACAGCTCTCAACAGCAATTGCTAGCTAAACAGATAAGTTAACACCAGGCTATTGTTCAGTGTTTGAAAAACTAGCTAACATTATTTTTGCTCAAGTAATGCTGGGCTTGACTTCCGGTTGGGCAGTGTAGGAGATGGCCATGCCGAGGACTAGTTCCCGCATTTTCCATAATTCTATTTGCAACATTCGTATATTTACCTCATTTAATTACATAAATTAGACAATAACTGTACTTGATTTCCAAATAAGTCAGCCAGCAATGTTGAGACAACCGCGACAAGCGAAAGGAGACTGGGCCGCAACTCAAACAGCTCCTGAGGCCAAGATGGTAAATCTGCTAACCATTGCTAACCTAGTGAAAGAGCTCAAGAAAACCCGTAAGAGCCTGGTGAAAGAACTCAAAACATACCTCTCTACATCTTTGGAGACCTCCCTTTCACCTATACAGACGTCTGTGGACACCATCAGCGCTGCATTGGACTCACACAATCAAAAGATTTGATTTGATATTGATTTTGATATACTTTATTAATCCCCATGGCGAAATTATGCTCTGTATTTAACCCACCCTAGCTGTGTAGCTAGGAGCAGTGGGCAGCTGCCGTGCAGCGCTCGGGTACCAACTCCAGTTCGTCTTGCCATGCCTCAGTCAGGGGTACAGACAGTATTAACCCTAACATGCATGTATTTTTTTTTTATACAAAAGATAATGACCATGGAAATACACTCACCAACCACAGTGATGAGCTAGCTGAGCTAATGTTGAGACTGGATAAGCTTGAAAAGGCTAACACAGCATTAGCAGTCAAAACAGACCTTGAAAACCGATCCAGATGACAGAATCTAATAATCGTTGGCTTACCAGGGGGGATTGAAGGAAGTTCACCATTAGAATTCGTCTCACAGCTCATCCACAAAATCATCGGAGGTGAGATTTTCCCGAAACCACCGGAATCGGACAGAGCACACAGAATACCAGCTCCAAAGGTGAAGGTTCCCGGGCCATCTTCGTAAGATTCTACCGCTTTCAGGGCAAGGAGCGTGTGCTTTGTTGGGCCAAGACGCACAAAGGGGACATACAGTTCAACAGCAAAAAGATCCTGTTCTTCCCTGACATGAGTGCAAACGTGGTCAAGCAGCAGGCGGCATTCCAAGATATCAAGGCTAAACTCCACAAAGCTGGAATCGCTTTCACCCAACGCCACCCAGCTCGTCTTATTCATCTCCTCAAGCCCGTGTTCACACAGTCAGCACCCAACATGCTTCCCACTATCTCATGGAACCTGTCAAGGCTGTCCGCTTTCACCTTTGTTGTTTACACTAGTCATTGAACCTTTAGCCATTATGCTGAAAACATCAACACACCTGCAGGGTGTACACCAGAGAAATATGGAGCAATGAGTTTCTCTGTATGCAGATGACCTGTTACTGTATATAATGGACCTGGTCAGCTGTGCCACTAAGATAACTCAAATTATGGATAATTTTGGTGCACTTTCAGGCTACAAAATCTTTTTTCCCCCTTTTTCTCTCCAATTGTACTTGGCCAATTACCCCACTTTTCCGAGCCGTCCCCGGTCACTGCTCCACCCCCTCTGCCAAGCTGGGGAGGGCTTCCGACTATCACATGTTTCCTCCAATACATGTGGAGTCGCCAGCCACTTCTTTTCACCTGACAGTGAGGAGTTTCACCGGGGCGACATCGCATGTGGGAGGATAACGCTATTCCCCCCAGTTCCCCCTCCCTCCTGAACAGGCGCCCTGACCGACCAGAGGAGGCGCTAGTGCAGTGACCAGGACACATACCTATATCCAGCTTCCCAGCTGCAGACGTGTCTGTAGAGACGCCTGACCAAGCTGGAGGTAACGCGGGGATTCGAACCGGCAATCCCCATCTTGGTAGGCAATACAGATACAAAAGGGGCAGGAAGACGAGCAAAAACAGATCCAGAGCACAAGTTCTAGTTACCTGGTTTTCAGTCCAAACAGGCAAACAGATCAGATGAGGGCAGGCAAGAGAAACATGGTCCAGAAAACAGACAGACTCCAAAACCAAGTAGACTTGCAGAATGAGAACTAGAGAATGCTGGATTACTTGTTAGTATGCACAAGACAATCTGGCAGGAGAACAGGGAAGTCAGAGGAGTATAAGTGCTGGGGAGCTAATCAGGAAATAGGGAAGAGGTGTGGCATACACGGGTTTGACTAATGGCAAAAACGGGCAGGAAATGTAATGAAAAGACAGGTGAGTACTTTAAAATAAGACAGGAAGGACAACAGACAATGGATTGAGGTTGTGATGAGTTGTCTGAACTGGTAGAATGACTGAGGCTATGGGAGACAATGACTGAAGTTATGTGCTGACTGAACTGGGAGATGACATGACAGTAATGTGGTTCACTCCACACAGCAATTAAACCAAGTGTCTCTTTGCATGTCCAGTACCTGTTTCTCTTCTTAGCAGCCATTGGTCTTGTCGTTCAAGACCATAGAAATAAGATGTGGTTGCAGAAGGAAATAGTGTACAGGAAGTGGATATTACGTGGAGCCTTGACATTTAATGTCAGTAAATTCGAGTACAATACAGACTTTGCTCATCCTGTGCGAATGTGCTACACAAAACACAGATGTTGGGGGGGAGGGTAATTTCTAAATTACATGAGGTCCCTGGGTAATGCTAGTCCCATGCGAATGATGATATAGATAGACGCATAGATGATGGATGAATAGATCACTATATGGGTAGATAATTTGATTGACAGGTCTATATGGGGTGATTGGTCAGTGAGTTAAAACTGCACCAGCAAGGTTTTCTGGCACATATGACAAATTAATACATGGGACACTGTGTGTGGGAGTGAATTATTTCTTAATTATTACTTCCACCCTTTTTGGCGCCAACTTGTGAAGGGTTGATGCTAGATCCAACGGGGTGTAGGCACAGAAGTAGATATGATTGGTTGTTGCGTTGGCCAATAGACAGCGTGGAACCTCGAAGTGCACTGACTGCCAGACCGACAGACAGAGCAATAGTTGGGGCGAATTAAGTGAACATTAGTTTGCTATTTTAGTTAAAGAACAGCGGGAAACAGTAGATTGACATTAGACACAGCTTGGGCCTTTGGCCTGCAGCCTCGCTCCTTTGATGCAGCACAGGCCTTCGACCCTCGTGCCTTTACTAACCAACTCTGTCAACGTGGATTGTAAAAAACACACACAGCTAAATAACTATAAAGTTAGCATTAAACAATGCCATATGTAGTCAAAGGACCCTGAGTCGATGTTTCAGTGCGCATCGTTTGTTTCAAGTCAGTGCGCTTCGAGGTTCCGCGCTGTCTATTGGCTGGCGCAACAGCCAATCATGGCTACTTCCGTGCCTACACCCCGTTAGATCTAGCATCAACCCTTGTGAAAATGACTGTGGGGGCCCATCCAGAAAGGACAGACAGACAGAGCACATATAGCACATGTTTTTCTCATTTTCTTCCCAACAAAAACGTTTATGAAAATAAAATGGAGCTTTTTCTGTATGGAAGATCCATCCAGCCATCCATCCATCCATTATCCAAACCACTTATCCTTACTCAAGGCCGCGGGGATGCTGGAGCGTATCCCAGCAGTCATTGGGCGGCAGGCGGGGAGACACCCGGGACAGGCCGCCAGTCTATCGCAGGACACACACACACACACACACACACACACACACACACATTCACACCTAGGAACAATTTAATATGGCCGACTCACCTGACCTACATGTCTCTGGACTGCGGGAGGAAACCGGAGCGCCCGGAGGAAACCCACGCAGACACGGGGAGAACATGCAAACTCCACACAGAGGACGACCCGGGGCGACCCCCAAGGTTGGACTACCCCGGGTCTAAAAAAAAAAAAAACCTTCAGCACACCAAAACTCCAGACTAACTTCTATGGTGTTTGTTCTTTCTTTATACCTACCGATGAAAAAAGTAGTATAGTTTTTAATGTTACTCATATTCAATGCACACAAGTTGCACTATTCAAAGCCAGCATTCTGACGGTTATCAGTAGTTTAGGTAAAAGGTGCAAATAGCTTAGGGCTTTGGTTAAAGTCACAAAGTTGAAATCATGTGTTTGACTTATTTTATTTGACAGTTGGTAACGCAACGAATCTCATTTCAGTTCTGAACAGATATTCAGCACCGTCAACAATGTGTTTTTAATTTGGTTAATCGTTTCCGTTTTTTATTTCCTTTTGTTTTTATTTTTGGAGGCTGTGGGGGAAGGACGGGGGTAAAAGATATCGGGGGTGCCTGTTCTCCTCGGCTCCCCATGCTTCACCGGTATCTGAAGTATCCTCGTCTGTATTTCTGAGTTGTCACACTCTGAAACGGACTCCTTCCTCTTTAAGTTTATGACAAGCGATGCAGACCCCGTGCCAAAAAAGACAGACTGTGTTCTCCCTCCCTCCCCCTCCCTCTCCGCTCAGCCCTGTGGGTCACACATCCATCCATCCATCCATCCATCTTGACCTCTGGATGACTTACTGTCACTGCCAACAAACAATCACACATTCACTGTTCACCAGTTTCTTGTTCTGAGGGAACTCCCTCCATGCCCTGCAGGGCAAGGCTGCTGTTATCGAGACTGGGAAGGGCAGGCTGGTGCATTAATCCATATATGTGTGTGTGTGTGTGTGTGTGTGTGTGTTTTATGAGCCCAGATTATTGATGCACCCATCAGCATGTTGAGCATGTCAAATGTGACATACACAAATCAGTTTGGCTGCCAGGTGTGTTTCTCTTGTGATCATGTCCCTTGTATCCATCTATCTATCTATCTATCTATCTATCTATCTATCTATCTATCTATCTATCTATCTAGCTAGCTAGCTAGCTAGCTAGATAGATAGCAAGCTATAATCTGCCATAGTCAAACCGTCTTGATAAGGAGGTCCTATCTAAGTGCTTTGTTTTGTATGGCGAGAGGCTTCCATCAACAAAAACTCAAAAGATTTCCACATGTATGAATGAGTTTGTATGTCCACGTGAAAGTGATGACGATGTCAACAAGTTAATATAGTGACCCACACTTTCTCAAATAAAATGGAGAAAATTACTTTTTTTTTTTTTACTATTTCCAGGTCCCTCTTTTTTAGTTTTGTAGTTGCAGTTTAAGCCCCAGCCTAACTTCATTCTCTCTCTCCCCCCCCTCTCTCTCTTGCTCTTGCTTTCTTCTGCAGCATGGGTGGGCTCGCTGTCCATGGGCATGATCTTCTTCTGCTCTCCCATTGTCAGCGTGTTCACGGACATCCTGGGCTGCAGAGTGACTGCCGTGGGCGGAGCTGCTGTTGGTCTGGTCGGCTTACTGGCTAGTTCCTTCGTCACGTAAGAAACGTCCAATGAAGACGCATGCCCACACACACACACACACACACACACACACACATCGGGGAACGGGGTACAACCTTACTAGCCCCCCGACTACCTCGCTGACCCCCAAACCTGCCCCCTTTCACCAGTACATCTGATTTTCCTGTCATGGTAATCCTAGATAGTGTTTTTAGGCCAGGTTGTGCACCTCATAGTTAATGTTCTACCTGCTAAACATGATGGAAATGTGTGTGAGACTCAGATGGTGAAAGAGGTGTGTGTGTCTGTGTGTGTTTGTGTGTGTTTGTCTGTCTGTCTGTCTATCTGTGTGTGAGAGTAAAAGATTTTTGGTGAGTAAAGGTTTTGACAACATGCTTAGTGAAAAGAGCCTCCTCCTGAGTTAACTGTCTTTTTGATGGCGAAACTCAATACAAGCATGAGGACACGCATGCGCACACACAGGTACACACATACATACACACACAGGTACACACATACATGCACAGGTACACACATTCATAGACATGCAGAAATATGCAAGAAAGGAGTTATCCACCCTATCCACCCTCTCTATCTTATGTAGTATTTATTACCGCTGTTAGTCTGTCCAATGGCATTCTGCAGCTCAGAGCGGCCAGCAACAGAGGACTACATCTAACACAGGTCAAAGTTCAAAATACTACACTTGTTTTATTCCAGTCAAAACTGAATAAGTTAGAATAGAGGGTGATGCATTGGCCAAGTTCCCATATCATGAATCATGAAAGGGAACTTGGCCTATCATCACTGATGATAATAATACACACCCATCACAGTGATGACGGGTGGATTTTTTAAGCACTCTTCAAAACAAAGTTACAAATTGCTTTGCAATATTATAAGCAAAATGAGCACGCGACGAAACAGCAGAAAAAACAGCAATCATATAGTATAACATGCAGTGTCTATGAACTGGCACTAGCTTTTTCTATCGCACGCTCATTTATTTAAACCGTTATTCTGGTGTTCTTTTCTACTTGCACTTGTCATTTTTATGCTCTCATGGCTTAATTTGCCTGTTTAACTGTTTTTCGACAATGTTACTCCAGTTTGTACTTTGAATTTCCTATTCTCCACCTCTTGATAATCTAAGGTGCACTTACTCTAAACACTCAACATACTCTCTAGGCTGTGATGTGGTTAGTAGGTAGCATATGTACTACTACTATTACTACTACTTCCTATAGTACTACTATGATATAATAACTATATAGCAAATATACTGCTGCGAGTACTTCATAAATTACTACTATGGTATGATTACCACTTAGCAAATGTACTAATGCTACAACTTTGATTATGATTACTATGTCGCAAATATACTACTGCTGCCAGTACTTCATATAGTGCCACTATGATAGGATTACTCTTCAGCAAACACACTACTACTACCTCATATAATACTACTACATGATTACTATATAGCAAACATACTAGCACTGCTACTTTATAAATTACTACTTTGATATGATTACCTAATAGCAAATGTACTATTATGACCTCAATACTACTACTTTGATATACTATATAGCAAATATACTACTGCTACCACTTCATATAGTACTACTACAATATGATTACTATGTAGCAAATATACTACTACTGTTGCTACTACTACCACTTCATAGAGTGCTACTTTAATGTGATTACTATGTTGTGCACTATGATGCTAACTGATAACACGTGAACCTGTTTGTTAACTACTGACTCTTCCGAACATTGCGTTGGATAACATGAGTAAAAGTGAGTGTTAATGTCAATTAATCAATCTCCCCTCAGGTCTCTGGGCCCCATGTACTTCACCTATGGCATCGTGTTTGCCTGCGGCTGCTCCTTTGCCTACCAGCCCAGCCTAGTCATCCTGGGCCACTACTTCAAGAAGCGCCTGGGCTTGGTCAATGGCATCGTGACAGCTGGCAGCAGCATCTTCACCATCACGCTGCCCTTCCTGCTGTCAGGCCTGCTGGAGCGAGTAGGCCTCCATAACACCTTCCGCATCCTGAGCATCCTCATGTTCGTGCTGATGCTGGCGGGCTTCACCTACAAACCACTGCTTCCCTTAAACCCGGGGAACACCCGCACGGGAAGCCGCTGCCCGCGACTGAGCCAGGTCTTCAATGTCAACATCTGGAAGTCCCTGGGCTACCGCATCTGGGCCTTCGGGATCCCCGCCGCCCTCTATGGCTACTTCGTACCTTATGTCCACCTGGTAGGTTTGCCGTTTTGTGGGCATGCGTGTTGTTTTTAAAATGGGAAGTACTTCATGAATCTGGCTTCAAACTCTCTCACTCACAAACTGATGTTTAGTCTCACATTTAGCTGTACCATCCGTGTAGATTCGGGAATGGGGGCTACAACTCCAAAAATGTTTATGAGTGATTGCATCCAGAAAGGTTTTTTTTTGTTTGAATTAGCATTATTATCCTCATTAGTAATACATTTTGCATAAATAAATAATTAAATAAATTTGGCACGGTGGTGCAGTGGTTAGTGCGGTCGCCTCACAGCAAGAATGTCCTGGGTTCGAGCCCCAGGGTAGTCCAACCTTGGTGGGTCATCCCGGGTCGTCTTCTGTGTGGAGTTTGCATGTTCTCCCCGTGTCTGCGTGGGTTTCCTCCGGGTGCTCCGGTTTCCTCCCACAGTCCAAAGACATGCAGGTCAGGAGAATCGGCCGTACTAAATTGCCCCTAGGTGTGATTGTGTGTGTGTGTGGTGGTGGGGGGGCGGGGGCCTATGTGATGGTCTGGCGGCCTGTCCAGGGTGTCTCCCTGCCTGCCACCCAATGACTGCTGGGATAGGCATCTTCGCGACCCTGAGAGCAGGATAAGCGGTGGATGGATGGATGGTAATACATTTGTCCAAATATTCCACTATTCTCACTTAGTCTCTCCCTCGTATTCTGTCACTTGGTATTCCCCATGCGGTTTCATTCGAGGTAGGATTTCACAGAAATGCCATCGACAGAGATGTAAGTAAGACGTGCTCCATCACCTTTGTGTCAGCTTGTTTTTCTGGATTGTCGGAAGGCTAAAAACATGATTCAGGCAAGCTAACTCTAGCTGCTGAACCGCTGTCAACGTTAAGCATCACCTCAGGATATGAATGCAGATGCATTGGAAACCAGCTTTGTTTTGCACAAACTGCATCCGGGAAAAACTGTCGTTAACAACCAACTCCCAAAGTCCCGTCCGCTGGCGTGCACGTGCCCCGAGTGCCTCATCTGTGTGGTCTCGATGGATGTAAGCAAATATCGTGGGAGTACTCCGCCAGCTCTTTGGTTTCAGTGGAGGCATAGTTATGTAAACACTTCACAGGTCTCCCCAAGATGCCTACTGTTTGGGCGTCAGGGTGGGAAAGAAGGATTTTAGGAGCAAAAAAATATTGTCAGGGAACGCTGTGGCGAGGCTAGCTCGGATGTGCCGGCAGGCCTGCAGCAGTCAGCTGTTTATTTGGACACCGTGACCCCGCGACCGGAGGGAGGTCGACCTCTCGCAGGTCTCTCAGCCTGTGTTTTCCAAACACTTCTCCTGTGTCTTCTCGCTGCTCAGACGGAAACGCTGCAGGGTGCCGTCCGACCAGGCCAAACAGTTATGTTTCCATCTGACTTTAGAATAAGTTTCAAACAAATAATAATGGAACATCATACAAGAAATTCATTCATATAAATATGTGTAAACACATTGAAGTAAAACCCCAATTTACAATGGTGCCAAGGTACAGACATACAATGAGTCCAGACACGACTAAAATCATCAAAGAAAGCTAAGAGGTAGCAATAAAGGAAGAATACATGGCTACATCAATTAAATAAACAAGGTAAGATTAACAATGTTAATGGTAAAAGTGCAGGAATTGACAACAATACAAATAAAATGATAAGAACAATTAAAAGTTTAAAAGCAATAACAATTACAATCAATAAAGTTAGCAAATAAACCTTGGAATTGTCTCAGCGGTATTGATGAAGGTACTGATGAGTTCATCGTTAAGTTTTTTTGAAGCATATTCCAAGTATGTGGGGGCACAGTAACAGAAAGCAGACCTTCTTAACTCTGAATTTTTGGCACCTGCTGGGTGAGCAATGTCTGTGAGTGGGTACAATGGCTACCAACATTCCAAGAAAGCGGGGCTGAGAGATGGGGGGGGGGGGCTTTTGTAAAATGTTCTTATAAATAAAAACAAGTGCTGATCCCTTCCTCGTTGAGAGCAGGCAAGCCAGTTTTTTGGTAAAGTAGACAATGATGTGTCCCATAACTACTATCTCCAGTAATGAATCTTAATGCACAGTGATATTCTGCATCTAAAGGTTCGAGAGTGGAACTGATCGCCCACCCAAAAGTAACATCTCCTTAATCTAATACAGAGAAGAAACCTGCTTAAACAATTGTTTTCTTGTGATTAATTGAAAACAGGATTTATTTCGAAAAAGAAATCGCATTTTCAGTCTCGACTTTGACGACATGTCAGTATGGACAAAAGTGAATTTTTTATAAACCCAAATACCTAGATATTTATTATTATTATTATATAGCATTTCACTCTCTATTGTGGCGTTATCAACAGAACAAATTTTAAAACTACCATAGTCAATATTTCTTGCATTCAAAAACAACATCCATTTTGTCTTTGCACAGTTTAGCACCAAGTTTCAAATTATGAAGGTGTTTTTGAAGGAGGTTAAATGATAGCTGTAGATTTAGAGTGATGCTGTGAATAGAATCTGCACAGGAATAAAGGACAATGTCATCTGCATAAAGATGGAAGTTGCAATTGTACAATGAAGTGTTAATATCGTTTATATAAATGGTTACTAAGACTGGTCCAAGGAATGAACATTGAGGAACTCCCTCTGTAATGGGGAGAAAAGATGACTGGACATTGCCTATCTTGACACACTGCGACCCATCAGAGAGATAATTCTGAAACCACAGGCAGCTGGCATTGTCAAAACCAAAACAAGAAAGTTGGCATAAAAGCAGAGAGTGGTCAACTGTGTTAAAAACTTTAGTTAAATCAACAAAAAGAGCAGCACAGTGTTTTTTGCTATCTAATGTTCAGACGATATTACTAATGATGAGGGAAGTAGCTGAAATAGTGCTATGCTTATACCTAAAAACAAGACTGAAATGGAGTTAGTATGGAATGCATGGATAAAAATAACTTAAACTGTTCATTTACAAACGACTCAAGTGTTTTTGCAAGACAAGATATTTTTGAGATTGGATGATAATTATTTAATACCGAATTGCTACCACCTTAATGGACAGGAAGGCAATGCAAATTAAGATGCGTCTCCATTAATTCTGTTTAGGAGAATAAAACTCTGAAAGTGGGCCTATGTTTTCTATGTCATATGTCCATACTTCCACTTCATGAGAAAGATGGATCAGTTAAGTTTAAGACATAGTTGATCATATGATTCAATTCCGAGGGTAGGATGGAGCGGGAGATTGACAGATACTTGCCTCAAATGAAGGAGTTCAAGTATCCCAGGGTCTTATTCACGAGTGAGGGTAGGATGGGAGTGGGAGATTGTCAGGCGGATTGGTGCAGCATCAGCAGTAATGCAGACGTTATACCGGACCATTGCGGTGAAGAGGGAGCTGAGCCGGAAGGCAAAGCTCTTAATTTAGCAGTCAGTCTTCGCTCCAACCCTCACCTATGGTCATGAGCTTGGGTAGTGACCGAAAGGATGAGATCGCGGAAACCAGCGGCTGAAATGAGTTTCCTCTGTAGGATGTCTGGGCTCAGCCTTAGAGGTAGGGTGAGGAGCTCGGACATCCGGAGGGAGCTCAGAGTAGAGCTGCTGTTCCTTCGCGTCGAAAGGAGCCAGTTGAGGTGGTTCGGGCGTCTGATTAGGATGCCTCCTGGGCGCCTTCCTTTGGAGGTTTTCCAGGTATGGCCAACTGGGAGGAGACCCCTGGGGTAGACCCAGAACTTGCTGGGGGGACTACATGTCCAATCTGGCCTGGGAACGCCTTGGGATCCCCCAGGAGGAGCTGGAGGGCGTTGCTGGGGAGAGGGACGTCTGGAGTGCCCTACTTAGCTTGCTGCCACCATGACCCGACTCCGGGGAAGCGGCTGAAGATGAGATGAATGAATGATTCATTCAATTCTACTCTCGTTTCATTTCTTTATTCAGCAAATGTGTTTCTGTTGTAATTACTCGCATTTCTGTATATCATCTAGAAAGTTTATCCACCTCAAGTGAGCATATGAACTTTTACATGCAACATTGGGGGACTTTATTTGATATCTGCCCATCAAACCTTTTTTTTTGTTCAAAAACACTTTGACACTTGGAGGTTACGAATGCACACACACACACACACACACAGGAGTGGCCTGCTTTCCTGATCTCAGGAAAGAGAGTGGAAGTGGGCGGGATTTAAACATCCGTCAAGGGTTTCAAAGGTGGCTTTTCTCAGTCTCTATCTCTCACTCTTTCTTTCCCTCCATCTCTCTGTCCTCTATCTTGTGTGTGTGCATGTGTGTGCACACGTCTGTTCCCCTTGATAACATGCTGAGTGCAGCCTTTTTAGTCACTGTCCTATGGCTCAATGTCTGCCACCCCCACCCCCCACCCCCCGGATCACAGCCAAGCACTGCCTGCCAGCACAAAACTAAGAGTGTAAAGTCCAGCCAGACACAAACACACATATACACACTTCCAGGTATAGCTCCTGCCGCCGTAGGATAAGGTATCACCGTCTTAGCGGCACTGTGTTTGCTCTGGTGTCGGTAGATTGATAAACGGCGTGGGCGATGGCGAGCCCAGAGTGCTGAAATACCCGAGTTTACTCCTGGTTCGCACCTCAAAACACGACCGACGGGAAGGGACCGAAGAAATGGACCCCTTCGTCATATAGAAAGATCAGCTGTTGACCAGCTTGCCCCCCCACACCCTTCACCCCACCCTACCCAACACCACCACCACGGTTGAACCCTTGCTCGGTTCACCCCGGTGTTTTGCAGCCCGACCTCCAAACGGTTTGTTCTAATGTTAACAACCCCTTTTCTTTTCTTTTTTTTTCTATACTTTAATTTTAATTTCTTTGTTTTGTTTTTGGGGTTTTTTTTGTAGGAAAACATCATTTCCAGAGGTTTTATGAGGTGCACCTGCAGGGCTGCTGTTGGTGTGTTGGAAGGGGTCCTGGGGTTTAATGACTAAAACAGCAAGAAGTAGAGAAAGAGAGAGAGTGAAGGAGAGGGGAAGAGAGGGAGAATGTGTGTGTTTGTGAGAGTGAGTGATAGAGAGAATATGAAGTTAGACTGAGGTTGAAACTGGAACTAAAACACTAAAAAAGACGGCCCGGAAAGGAGTAAAAGAAAGAAAAAAATCTCACCCAGACCTTAAAGAAATGTGCTGGAAGAACGAACCGCTTTCATCCCGTGTGTCCCCGCGGTGAGTGTAGGTCACAGCACATTACTTTATAGGGGCCAGGAGGTATAGGTTAGGGTGAGTGAGGTAAAGGTTGTGTAGGGAGAGGGAGTTACAGGATGGGGGGGGGGGGGTCTGGCTGTAATTAGTTAAACAAGGAGACAGAGCAGCTCTGTGAATCTTCAGTCTTGTGATAGGTACATTTGTGTACACTTATTGTTCTAGGAAGTGTGTGTGTGTGTGTGTGTGTGTGTGTGTGTGTGTGTGTGTGTGTGAGAGAGAGAGAGAGCTTGGTATTTATTTAGTGATAATGGGATAATCAATGCGATGGGCTTCCTAACTGGCGCTGGGCCCTAAGTTACATCAGCCTGGCTTGTGAGCCAGAATACGTGACCACAGACACACACCAGGTACACACGTTGACGACATACCCCCACAACCTTTGCTCCTTTAGATGTTGCTGCTGGGGATTCTGCTGTCGGGAATATATACATGTTATTTCTAAGGTGACCACCACAGGCAACGGCTCCCAACAGCATCTGTCGATCCGTGTTGTTACCAGGGGAGAACTTTCAACTGAGTGTTAAAGTTTCCCTGTTAAGGTTTTTTTCTTTTTAGGGAATGTTCCTTATCCGATGTGAGGGTCTAAGGACAGGATGTTGTGTTGCTGTCAAGCCCCTTGAGGCAAATTTGTAATTTGTGATATTGGGCTGCACGAATACAGTTGACTTGACTTGACTTCTCCTCAGCTCACTCAGGTTTTCCCCTGCCGCCGGGGCGTGTTGCCCAACTTTGTCGCTGGAGAAAAACCAGTTTCCTGCCAAGCTGAGGTCTTGGTTGTCAGTACAAGGTTGTCAGTATGTTATCAGCTCTAGGTAGTTAAATGCCGTCAGGCTCATAAATTTATCTATTTTTTTTTTTTTATCTTGAGATTCTTTATTGATCCCTGTGGGGAAATTCTGCTCTGCATTGAACCCATGCTAGCTGTGAGGCGACAGCACTAACTATTGCGCCACCATGCCGCCCAAAATAAAATAAATATAAGCCCAATAAAATAACCACAGTGGTCACTCCTTGACAGAAAAGATGATCGGTCATAGAGCAGTGGGCAGCCGCCGTGCAGCACCCAGGGGACCGACTCCACTTCGTCTTGCCATGCCTCAGTCGGGAGAGTATTAACTCTAACATGCATGTCTTTTTGATGGCGGGGGAAACCGGAGCACCCGGAGAAAACCCATCGCAGACACGGGGAGAACATGCAAACTCCACACAGAGGACGGCCTGGGACGACCCCGGGGTTCGAACCCAGGACCTTCTTGCTGTGAGGCGACAGCACTAACTATTGCGCCACCATGCCGCCCAAAATAAATTAAATATAAGCCCAATAAAATAACCACAGTGGTCACTCCTTGACAGAAAAGATGATCAGTCATAGACACGTGACTGTTTTATTCCGTCCCGTGTTGTGTTGTCTTCAGTGTGTCCAGTTGTCTGTCAGCGATGTCATTTCGAACCTCACAGTGTTTTCTTTCATCCTCCAGCAGCAGTTGAACTCAATTCATGTTTCCCCAGTTTGCTTTCACTGCACTTTGGTGGATCTGTGAGATTACAATAAAACTGTAATAGATGATTGATGTGCAAGCTAACAGGATAATAACCAGGAAGGCCTTAGCTGGAGTATTAGGTGAGCAGATGGATGGATGGGTGGATACTTAATTGTCCTTAATTGTTGAAGAAATTTGTTTCCACAGTCTGTACATTACGTAAACCTCCATACATGTTTGCATATATACATCCATACATGGGTAAATGGATGATGTTACATAGTTCATCAAGTTTGTTATTATATAATGCTGGCAAATATCAATCAGTCAGTCAGACTTTATTTGTACAGCACTTTTCATACAAACAAGTGTAACACAAAGTGCGTCACACAAAACAATAAAATCCTCCCCATAAAAATAAAAGAATAATAATAGTAACAGTAATAAATGAAACGTTCAATAAAAACAGGAACTGAGGAGACGCTATCATAAATCTCATCAAGTTGCAGTGAGGAAACGCCAGAGGCATGACTTAGACCGATAAGATAAATAGATAACAACTCAAAATGGCAGAAAGATAAAAGGTAAATGAACGGTTAAGAGTGCAAGATAAAAAAAAAATACGAAGAAGAGAAGTATAGAAGCGAGTAAAGGAAAACAATCTAGAATGTAGAAGGATAGACCAAGAGGTAGAAAAGACTAAAATAAATAAATAAAGTTGGATTAAAAGCCAAACTAATAGGGTAGGTCTTATATTGATATGCATCACTATATCTGCTTACATAATGCAAAAACAGCATGTTTAAGAGTCCAGCTGAGGGTCATCACATTGAACTGTTTGGTAATTTAAAGTAGGATATCAAACCACAACGAGCTTTCGAATTATACTCCCTCAAATACTTGAGACCTGATTTTGGGAGAAATTTCGGGTAGATTCTTATTAGACAGCAACGTTGTCCATCATAACATTACAATATCCACATTTCATCCTGATACGATGCCGTTGAAAGACGATAAATGACAATATTGAATGTTTGCCCAGCCCTAAATACATAAGTTGTAAATTACTTTCAACTGGATGTTGGTGCACAGATAAAGACTTTCTTTATTGAAGGGCTTTTTTTCTTTCTTTCTTTCTTTTTATTTTGTCAAAAGGCTTTTCTACAGTTTATTGACCTGTACTCGTGCTTATAATGAGCATTTTCTGTGTGACTGTTTTGCTGTGTGATTTAGGAACAAAACTATATCGTCCACGAAGAGGGCTATTTTGTGGTCTCTGTCACGAATTTTGGTCCCCTCTATTTTCCTGCTAGTTCTAATTGCTATAGCTAATGGTTCTCTAGCTAGGACAAACAAGAGTGGTGAGAAAGGTGAACCTTGACGGCAGCCTCTTGTGATATTAAAGGGCTCAGATACCACCTCGTTTGTCAGTACCTCAATTTAATCTAATTACGAAAAGTATCTCCAAATCCAAACCGAGCGATAACATCAAAAAGATAGGGCGAGTGTGATTATTACCGCTGTCAATAAACCGAAATCTATTCAAATGCCCGAGTAAACAGATAACACTATCTGTCATAGCATCAAAAGTGACTCATTGCTTTTTTTAATTTTCTTTTGTTGACGTTGTTGTAATGAGTAACCGCAGAATGCAATAGCCCCTTGCAAATGAGTCAGCAAGTTCAGTAAGGAATGCCTTCTCGGGCCCTGTTTGAGATGCCCAGCCCCCAGGTTGCTGTTCGGTTTGACCGTGCAATATGGATTTCCTCTTCAGGCCTATCAAGCTTGTCCAGGAGCTATCTTTAAAGCTAACACCACAGTCTCACAGCTGAGGTGGATACACATTCTCACATGATAGGTGGCATGACAAACAGTTGTCCTGAGTGTGCGTGTTCATGTGTGTGTGTGTGTGTGGGAGGGCCCTCTGTTACTGCTTCCTCAGAGGTTGTCTGGGACTGTCTGTCTAGTTATCTTGGGGTGTATCACACACTCCGGCCTGCGTCTGGTGAATTGGCTTAGTCAGCGATCACAGGTCACCGCTGACTGCAGCATTTCTGACCAATGGCAGATTTCTCTCTCTGTTCCTTCAGCTTCCAGGGTCAAAGTTCCAGTTTTATGGTTTTGTGAATCTAGAAAGCGCCGAGTCCTCTGTGATGATGGCGTCAGCTGACGTCTCTGTGTTGAAGGGCTCACTGAATACTGGTTTAGAGAGAGGGAGAGAGAGAGAGAGACATATTTTGCTGCTTGCAAAGAGGCCTCTGAATGTTGTTGGCTCCGACCCTGACTGTCTTTATCTTGTTGTTTTTTTCCCTGTCAACTTATGACTTCTTTTTCTTGTAGACGCCCAAATTACAAAACCAAAAGCATTATGTATTTGGAAGCTCAGCATAAAGAAAACGCAGTTGATATGAATGGAGATACGTAATATTAAAATATGGAAAGTTCGCAAAGAGTCAAAATAAACAACTAAAAATCTCAAGAAATCCTTTTACGCTGATTTTCAGCTTAAATCTATGCACACGAATGCATAGATTTACACACACACACACAAAAGTGAGGCCCGGGAAGCTGCCAAACAAAGGCTCTCAGCTCTGGCTTCCAGGCTGAAGAGTTTCACTAGAGAAGCAGAAGCCAAAAGAGAAAATTGCCTGTTCCTCAAAGAACCATCCAAAGTGTTTTCCCAGCTGCAGAGTAACAAGGGGACAACATCAGACCCACCCAGAGCAGAGACCAAGCTATACTGGAAAGATATATGGGAAAAGGAGGCATCACACAACACCAGTACCCAGTGGCTGGTGGACCTAAGAGCAGACCACAGCAATCTCTCAGAACAAGAACCAGTTGTCATCACAGTGGCCGACATCCAACATACAAGTCTCAAGTATGAAGAGCTGGACTATACCAGGCCCTGACATGATTCACGCCTACTGGCTGAAGAAGCAAATGACACTCCATGAATGCCTGGTGACAGATGACCCAGTTGCTAACATCAGGGTCTCACCCTGACTGACTAACATGGGAGAACAATACTGATCATGAAGTATCCTCACAAGGGTACAACACCTTCGAGCTACCAGCCGATAACCTGCCTCTCCACAACATGGAAGAGCCTGTTAGGCATCATAGCAGCTAAGCTGGAAGGGCACACAAGTCAATACATGAGCAAAACTCAGAAATGAATTGGGAACAACACAGAGGGTCAAAGCATCAGCTACTGGTTGATAGAACAGTCCCCCAAGATGCTAAGACCAGACAGACCAACCCGAGCACAGCCTGGATTGACTACAAGAAAGCCTACAATTCAATGCCCCACACCTGGTTAATGGAGTGCTTGGCACTATACAAAGCCAACAGGACACTAATAGCCTTCATCAAGAACTCAATGCGGCAGTGGAAAACAACACTAGAGGCCAACTCGAAGACAGCCACACAGGTAACCATCAAATGTGGCATATACCACGTCCGGGTAGCATAGCGGTCTATTCCGTTGCCTACCAACACGGGGATGGCCGGTTTGAATCCCCGTGTTACCTCCGGCTTGGTCGGTCGTCCCTACAGACACAATTGGCCGTGTCTGCGAGTGGGAAGCCGGATGTGGGTATGTGTCCTGGTCGCCGCACTAGCGCCTTCTCTGGTCGGTCGGGGCGCCGGTTCGGGGGGGGGGCATAGCATGATCCTCCCACGCTCTACGTCCCCCTGGCGAAACTCCTCACTGTCAGGTAAAAAGAAGTGGCTGGCGACTCCACATGTATCGGAAGAGGCATGTGATAGTCTGCAGCCCTTTCCGGATCGGCAGTGACCGGGACGGCTCGGAAGAGTGGGGTAATTCACCGGATACAATTGGGGAGAATTTTTTTAAAACAAAAACAAATGTGGCATATACCAAGGTGATGCATAATCCCCACTGCTGTTCTACACGGGCCTGAATCCCATCAGTCAGATCATCACAGAGAGTGGACATGGATACAGGTTCAGAAGTGCTGTTGCCATCAGCCACATGCTATACATGGCTGACATCAAGCTGTATCCCGGGTATGAGCGAGACACTGACTCGCTGAGCCACCTCACCAGTGACGACATTGGGAAGTCATTCGGATTGGACAATTGTGGTCGAATGGTGGCAATAAGAAAGGTGGTGAGGACTGAAGGGGTTGAATTACCAGATGGCAGGATAACAGACATACAGGAGAGTTACAAGTACCTGGGTATTACACAGGTAAATGGAAACCACAAGGAGGCAGCAAGGAGGTCAGCTATAGCCAAATACCTCCAGAGAGTGAGGCAGGTCCTGAGGAGCCAGCTCAATGGGAAGAATAAGATCCAAGCCATCAACACATATGCCCTACCAGTCATCAGATACCCAGTTGGAATAATAAGCTGGCCAAAGAAGGTGGTAAAAGCCACAGATATCAGGACACAGAAACTCCTCACAATGTACAGAGAGTTCCACCCGAAGTCCAGGAGCCTAAGACTGTACGATAAGGAAAAATATGGGGCGGAAGGTTATTGAGTGTCAGAGCCACTATCCAGGATGAAAAAAGGAACATCCACGAGTACATGAGAACCCCCATGACGAACTGCTGAGGGAGTACCTCAGGCAGCAGAAGACAGAGTGGGGAGGAAGAAGAAGAGGTATGGAAGACTAAGCCCCTCCATGGGATGTACCATCGACAGCTAGAAGACATGGCTGTTATAGAGAAATCCTACCAGTGGCTAGAAAAGGCTGGACTGTAGGATCTTAGCAGCACAAGAACAGACATATGAGAGAAGAGAACAGTTTGCAATAGTCATTAGTCATAATCAATTAAGTCATCAATTAGTCATAATCTATACACTATAATCTCGTTGGCAGAACAGTGGTTGGAGGGGGGGTGTTTGTATGTATGTATGTATGTATGTATGTATGTATCTATTGAAGGGGATATAATCACGTGTAATGCATAGCTACCCTTATTCACAGGCTCAATACACTGATGGGTACATCAATCACTGCTCATGCACACACACACACACACACACACACACACACACACACACACACACACACACACACACACACACACACACACACACACACACACAGATGAATACACATCCTGCCCTACTCCCCGCAGAACAAGAAACTGGTGAACAGAGAGTGTGGTTGTTCTTTGTTAGCAGAGACAGTAAGTCATCCAGGGGTCAGGATGGATGGATCTATGAATGGATGGACAGATAGCTGGATGGAGAAGGTTGAGGGAGGGCTGAGAGGAGGTGGAGGGAGAACACGGTCCGTTTTTTGGGGTCTGGGACCACAGCCTCCTCAGAGGTGAAAAGTTGAATTTGCTGGCAGGTTTCTGAGCAGCACATCTCTCTCAGTCTCTCTCTGGTTCTGGTCTAGACAACTAGACCCCAGGGCCGCATTTTGGAAATGTTCTCGCAGACAAATTTGTTCTCAAACACCCATGGAGCTGGGGTAATTCCTGAATGCAGGCGCTAATTGGCTAACATTGAGGTCTTTGCTAGCCTAGGTGGTTGCTAGTTGCAAGAAGGTAGATAATAGATATTGAGGGGGCAGGAGTTATAGACAACCATCAGGTTTTGTTTCTGTCTGTAAAACAAGTTAAGGGTGGGGGCGCGCCCCGGTGGCTCACCTGATAGAGTGCGTACCACATAAGGCTGAGTCCTTACCGCAGTGGCCTGGGTTCGAATCCGGCCCGGGCCCTTTGCTGCGTGTCATCCCCTGCCTTTCCTGTATCTCTCAACTGTCAATGTTAAAATGAGGCCCCTGGACTGCATCTCTATTAAAAATGGTAACATCATGGGGATCGCCGGTTTGAATCCCCATGTTACCGCTGGCTTGGTCGGGCGTCCCTACAGACAAAATTGTCCGTGTCTGTGGGTGGGAAGCCGGATGTGGGTATGTCCTGGTCGCTGCACTAGCACCTCCTCTGGTTGGTCGGGGTGCCTGTTCGGGGGGGGGGACTGGGGGGAATAGCATGATCCTCCCACGTGCTATGTCTCCCTGGAGAAACTCCTCACTGTCGGGTGAAAAGAAGCGGCTGGCGACACCACATGTATCGGAGGAGGCATGTGGTAGTCTGCAACCCTCCCCGGATCGGCAGAGGGGGTGGAGCAACAACCGGGAAGGCTCGGAAGCGTGGGGTAATTGGCTGGGGAGAAGAAGGGGGAACCCCCCCTCCCCAAAAGAAAAAAAAAAGGTAACGTTTCATTTATTGCTGGAATTGAGGGTTGAACTGCTGGCCCCAATCTTCACCCAACCAACCCACCGTATTAAAACACACTCTCAGAAACTTCGTATACACATTAAACAGAAATCAATGTGTGGGCAAAATGTGTCACAACCTTAAACACATAGAAACCGCCGAGCCTTCCCCAGTTCCTTCCTAACCAACCCTCTGGTTTTGCAAGATTTCACCTCCCCTTTCCATAAACAAGTTATGACCCAAGACTCAAACTCCAGGTCATCTGATTGCAGCCATAAAGCAGCTCTGTTTGAAAAGCTTTTTCTTTCTGTTTTTTGTGTCGCCTCATCTACAGATGAAACACGTGGAGGAGCGCTTCGGGCCAGAAGCTAACAAAGAGGTCCTGCTCATGTGCATCGGAATCACATCGGGCGTGGGCCGTCTTATCTTCGGTAGGGTGGCCGACTACATGCAAGGAGTCAGCAAGGTCTACCTGCAGGTGAGCGCCTCCTCCGTCTTCACTTTGTCGGACAGAATTAGCCGCAAGAGGGCAGATGGTTCACAGGTCAAAATCCTGATTATAATTTCCCATTTGAAAAAAAAAACCCCAAAATCTCCCTAAATAAGATCTGTGTTTCATGTAAGCGGCAAAAATCATGGCTGATTTTTGAAGCCGAGGTGCGTCAAGACGCAGTTCTTCTAATTGCCGCAAGATACTGTCTCCAGAAAGACCTGGGTTGTACAGAAGCCGATGGGGAAACCCCAGCTTCTCTCTGCACTGGGGTCTGACTTGCTAACGTCATCTGTACTGATTTGCGTTTCGGTGAGGATTTTGAAAATCCTTGTTCCATTACTAAGCGTATAAAGGCGTAAATATCGTTATGTTTGGGGCCATGTTTGCCTTGATTGACAGGTCTCTCTCTGGAGTGACTTGACAGATTGCTCATGCGTCTGAAGCAGGTCGTGCCAAATTTAGATGCACCGGCTCTGGAATCCGACAAGATGGAGGCGACCGTAAACACGAAACTCTAGGCCAAGAGAGTAACCACTCTCCTCTCTCCGTCCCAGGTGTCTTCCTTCTTAGTCATCGGCCTGATGTCCATGATGATCCCGCTGTGCGAGATCTTCGGTGGCCTGATAGCGGTGTGCCTGCTGATGGGCCTGTTTGACGGCTGCTTCATCTGCATCATGGCCCCCATTGCCTTTGAGCTGGTGGGCCCCAAGGACGTGTCCCAGGCCATTGGCTTCCTGCTGGGCCTGATGTCTGTGCCCATGACCGTGGGGCCTCCCATTGCAGGTACGACTTGACACATTTTAGTCATAATAAGAACAGTAATGAAACGATTAGTCAATTAATTGATTAGTCGACCAATAGAAAATTAATCGACTACAATTTTGGTAGTCGATGAATCATTTCAGTCTTTCATCAAGTATAAATACCAAATATTTTTTGGCTGCAGTTTCATAAATGCTAAGATTTGCTATCAATTCAGTATTGTCTCTGATTTACACCATCCATCCATCCATTATCCGAACCGCTCATCCTGCTCTCAGGGTTGCGGGGATGCTGGAGCCTCTCCCAGCAGTCACTGGGCGGCACCATTATGAAATGAATACTTGTGGGGGGTTTTTGGCTGTTGGTCAGACTAAATAAACGGTTTTGAGACATCACTCTGGAAATTTTAACGTGGCCATTCAACAGCGTTTTTTACTTTTAACAAACCAAACGATTAATCTTAAAAAAAATAAAATAAAATTGATAGATTAACCGATTGTGAAAATAATTGTTAGTTGCAGCCCCAAAGAAGGCAAAGAACCAAAACAAGAATTATTCAACTTGTGAAGCTCTTTGCTAAAGTGAAAGTTTACATTCAAGATCATCAAAAAGAAGGCGGCAAAGCTCACGACTCATGGATATGGTTATGTAATATCCATGAGTCATGATAATAATCAGAGTCCGAGTCTAAATCAGTTTTATACGCCAAGTAGTATGTTTCCATGTGAGGGATTTGACTTGGTATGCTGCTCTAAGTTGCACGCATATACAAGTAAATAACTACATACAATGATTATACAAAATAAAGACACAATTGAAAATAAAGATATGAAAAAATAAAGATATTATAATAGATTAGGAAATGGTGAGTGCCAGTCCAAGTATGAGCAATATTCAAGGTGTATAATAATAGAGATGCACTATAATCCACCCCTGTAACATATTGAAAGTGAGCCTGGCAAGATGTGAGACGATAGCATGATAATAATCTACTACTTTCACATCCGCCACAGTGGATCATCTGTTTCCATCTCTTCCTGTCCTCTGCATCTTCCTCTGTCACACCAACCACCTGCATGTCCTCCCTCACCACATCCATAAACCTCCTCTTTGGCCTTCCTCTTCTCCTCTTCCCTGGCAGCTCCATATTCAGCATCCTTCTCCCAATATACCCAGCATCTCTCCTTCACACATGTCCAAACCATCTCAAACTTGCCTCTCTTGCTTTGTCTCCAAACCGTCCAACCTGAGCTGTCCCTCTAATATACTCGTTCCTAATCCTGTCCTTCTTCATCACTCCCGGTGAAAATCTTATCATCTTCACCTCCACCACCTCCAACTCCGCCTCCTGTCTTTTCATCAGTGCCACTGTCTCCAAACCATATAACATGGCTGGTCTCACAACCATCTTGTAAACCTTCCCTTTAACTCTTGCTGGTACCCTTCTGTCACAAATCACTCCTGACTCTCTTCTCCACCCACTCCACCCTGCCTGCACTCTCTTCTTCACCTCTCTTCTGCACTCCCTGTTACCTTGGACAGTTGACCCCAAGTATTTAAACTCATACGCCTTCGTCACCTCTACTCCTTGCATCCTCACCATTCCACTGTCCTCCCTCTCATGATAATATCATCTTATGATAATAATAATTATAATGATAATAATAATGATAACATGATAATCATAATACTAATTATTATTATTATACTTATAGTAATGAAAGTGTTATGGGTCTAGTTCAATTATGAAATTATGGGATGGAAATTTGCTGACGCTCAGGTGTTTATTGTTCACCACACGCTGCAGATTGACCATTTTATGACTGCAAAAAATGAAATAAAAAACCCTCTGCATCTAACTGGTTCACGTCAGCGCCCTCTGGAGGAAAAGGGAATTTTACAGGCATGCGTACGCGTAAGGAGTCGAGCTATTCCCTGATCTCTTGTGTCATCTGATCTTCAGTAAGTGCAGTGTTTATCTGATGAATTTGCCCAGTGTGAATTAGAAATCTGCTCCTTTCACGCTTTTCTAACCGGAAGTTTCCAGGCTGGTCTCAAACACAACAGCACCCAACGGGGTGAAGTTGCACTCTCGAAGGCTTTGATTTTGAAACGCAGGCGGTGTTAAATAAATAAATTGCATATTCTTGACATTCGTTAAGCATCGGCACACTCATGATACCGTTGTTTATCTGTTCAATCAAAAAGTGTTAGCGCCAAATGGTGGAAGCTACAGCATGGAGGATACACATCATGACAGACCTCTCACCAGTTATTTCCTCTGAAAAACATACACAGTGTGTTTGTGCATGTGTGTCGGGGGGTGGGGGGGGGCAATTGCCGTTAATAGGAGTTCTGTCCTGTTGGGTCCTCCTGACCTGTCAGCAGATCCAGTTTAAAGGGAGTCCAGATTCTCTGACGCGCCTCTGTCTGGTTTCCGATGAGCGCTGTTGTGTTTTAAGAGCACCGTGAAAACAGACTCACACGTGTTCTCGGTCCAGCTGCTAGTGAGGTCAGCGCAGGTCGGAGCCTCGGGACACAAAGACACAACACATGAACCAGTTCAACCAGTCTTTTCTTTCTTTCTTGCTCACATTTCAACTTTCTTTCTCTCTTTCATTTTCAATCCTTCTTTCTTTGTTTGTCTTTTCCTTTCCGCCCCTCTATCTGTGTCTCTCCGTCTCTCTCTATCTGTCTGTCTCTGTCTCTGCAGGGTTCCTGAGGGACCGGCTGAAGAGTTATGACGTGGCCTTCTACCTGGCCGGTATCCCACCCATCATCGGGGGGGCGGTGCTGTGTCTGATCCCCTGGGTGGAGGCCAGGCGTAAGAGGAGAGAGGAAGAGGAGGCCCTCAGGAAAGGGCAGGACGTCACCCAGAAGATGCTGGACGGCGAGAAGGCTCAGGGAGACGTGGCGTACAAAAGCGGAGACCCCGAGTCTGTTCTGTAAACCAATAGCCCCACCCCCCCACCCCCACCCCCAATTCCATCCATACCCCCCCGCCCCCCCCCCCCCGCCCAACCGAGCGAACTGAAACAAACACACAAGAGGCAGACACCTCGGGGACTGCTGACAGCATATTTTATAAAAGAAAAGTATGAAATGTGTGTGTGTTAGCGCGTGTGTATTTACCTGTGAGTGAAAGAACCGGATTGTAAGGACTGCCATTAATGGTGGAAGAAAAGAAAAAAATGCCAAAGCTTTGATACATATCAGATATAAACGTATAGATCCGAGTGCCGTTCGCAGTTTTAACATGAATGTGATTCTAAGAACTATGCATTAGATTGTTTTACTATGATTAGCCAGCTGCCAAATCAACTTGAAGGTTAGAATAGAAATATGAAAAAATATATATGTTCAGTTTTATATCTGTGACAAGGGAAAGCATGCTTTTACTTACCCGTAGGTGCACTATGAAGGCTGCAGACCCCGAATCAACGGCCAGTTTCACAACCCAATTCCTCACTTTACAACAGGCATTGTTTTTCTTTTCTTTGTGTATCTACGGCGTAGCAAGAACGAGACGTAAGTTATACGACATAGCCAGTCTTAAGTTTGCACACTAACGTTGTTTTAGCCTATCACAGTATTTCAGATGCAAAGTGAAAACCGCCACATTTTAACGTTGCCACATCTATTTGCTCTCTCCAACGGTGCCCTAAGACAAACCCGCCCGTTCGTTTTTATTTTTGCCGATATTGTAAATATTGGAGGCCATTTGTAATTTGAGGAGAGGTAACTGCCGCCCTATAGAAGAGCCTAGTCAAATCATGTGAGTTGGTTTGGTAAGCTCCTGGTTGTAGATGCACTCGGGCCGTCTGTCAAGCACAGCAGCGTTATATTCCAGCAGGGATAAGGACGTCTGCAGCATCTCGAAGTATTCCCATTCAGACCAGTTTATTCCCAAGGCTGGATCCGGAAAATCTGATTTATTTTTTACAATATTGCTGGAATGATTAATGCAAAAGGCTGCTTTCTGCTTGTACTGCACCATGTGAATGAACCCTTGATGGGCGCAGTACCTAGGAGCTTTTTTTTATTCCTGTTTTATTTTTGTCATTATTATTACATTTTCCGTTTGGACTTTGTTTTCTTGATTTAGTTTCAAGCCGGCGCAGGAAACGTAACCCACCGCACATCTGTCGCTTGCCATGAAGCGTGTGTATGGGATGGATGTGAATGCTGATTTCATTTAGTGCCTGTTAACATTGTGTTTGGATTGTTAATCGATTTTTAGTCTCGACGCTAAGCAGCATTTCTTCTTTTAATACGTAAGACAGTGGTGAGAAAAATGTCAGTATTTTTTTTTCTCTCTCTCCATCTGCTCTTCCTTTCTTTGGTCCGACATCTTTTAGCAGACAGTGTAATGTGGGAGAAGTGGTACTGTTGAACCTCTTAGGAAAATATTATGGAAATAGGCAGAGGTGGCGAACTCCGCTCCAGAAAGTAGAGGTACTAACCATGTATTTGCTCCAACCCATGCACTAAACCAGCTGATTTTAATTAGCACAACACCTCAGCCAGGTAGGAGAACTGAGTAGTGAAATCAGCTGGTTTGGGCCATGGGTGGAGCAAATACATGGTTAGGACTTCTACTTTCTGGAGCCGGGTTTTCCACCTCTGTAAACAGATGAATAAAACAGGTGAGACGATTCAAACAGCAGAAGTCACAGCCTTTGGGTGGTAAAGATTAAATGAGTAAATAACAGATAAGGGTAAAAGAAAGAGATTGTGTAATTGTGAGAAGGCGGGAATCCCACTAAAAGATAAGTGTGGACGTTTGACTTTTAAAGTGAACACACAAAAAATACATAGTAGTGTAACCGGTTATTTTCTTGCTCGGTGCGGGATTCGATACGGGGTGAACTGCACCGCAAGGCGACGTCACTAACCGCTCGGCTAAAGGGTCGGACCCGCTAGCTAGGGGCTAACGTTTCTTATTAGTAGTTTACAGTAGAGATGATCATTTTGATTTTCACCGGTTTACAGTAATCCAGTGGTTATGTACCTGCAGGAGGACTCCACCAAGGCCTGGGATGCGACCAGACGTGAGTGGCATTAATCTGGCTAGCAAGGAGGCCCTCGGTCGGGTTAATGTCGAGTTAATCACTGGTGTAAACTACCAATAACACACGTTAGCCCCTAGCTAACGAGTCTGACCCATTAGCCGAGCGGTTGGCGACGTCGCCTTGTGACGCAGTACCCATCGTATCGAATCCCGCACCGAGTAACAAAATAACCGTTTATACGTTCGGCTCATCGATCTTTGGTAGAAAGTTTTGTTTTGGATTTTCGTATTTTCATATTGTATTTATTGTTTTTTTGTTGTTTTTTTTCCATTAATTTGTCGAGCAACGTCACCGTGTCCATAATTCGTGTTTGCCTGTAACGCTGATTTACCCAAGACCAAACGTTATGAGGGGGAAATGGCGGCCTCTCGAGGCCGTCCCATCTGTTTAGTTGAAGCGCCCCGTGCCGTCCACGCTTACCTGCAGCTCAGACACGCCCCCCTCCCCTCCCCTCCCCACCCACACACACAATAGAGGAAATCACCTTCGACACTTTGTGGACCGGATGTGACGTTTTTACTGCTAGGCGCAAAAGGTCGTTTCCCCGTAACGTCAAACCGTCCCAGCCGGCGCGCGACCCGTCCTTCACCGTTGAAATGTGGTAGAAATGTCAGCCGTCGTCCCAACGTTAAAAAAAAACAAAAACCCAAAACAAACACGTCGTTATAACCGGTTATAACGTGGTTATAGAAACAACGTGGTAATATAAACGTCGATTCGCGTTGCAAAATCGAGACAAAATTCATGGGGCGTCCGGGTAGTGTAGCGGTCTATTCCATTGCCTAACACGGGGATCGCCGGTTCGAATCCCCGTGTTACCTCCGGCTTGGTCGGGCGTCCCTGCAGACACAATTGGCCGTGTCTACGGGTGGGAAGCTGGATGTGGGTGCGTGTCCTGGTTGCTGCACTAGCGCCTCCTCTGGTCGGCCGGGGGTGTCTGTTCGGGGGGGGGGCTGGGGGAATAGCGGGATCCTCCCACGCGCTACGTTCCCCTGGCGAAACTCCTCACTGTCAGGTGAAAAGAAGCGGCTGGCGGCGACTCGTGTGTCGGAGGAGGCGCGTGGTAGTCTGCAGCCCTCCCCGGATCAGCAGAGGGGGGTGAGCAACATCCGGGACAGCTCGGAAGAGCGGGGTAATTGGCTGGGTACAATTGGGGAGAAATCCCCCCCCCCCAAAAAAAAATCAACAGTGATTCAACCCTGATCCGCGACGTTGATTCGCCCGTGAACGAACCGTCGAAATGCGGGCTCTCCCATAGCAAGTGTCTTGACACCATCTACCTCAGACGTCCTAAATGGAAAAAGTTGGCGTCACGTCATCATCCGGACCACTAGGGGGCGCGCCTTGTAGCGTTTACTCATAGTGACCAGCGGCTGCCATAGCACAGAGCCAGCGTTCGCATGGGGGGGGGGGGCATATGGGGGCGCCTGTGACTGAAGTCTGGATGTAGTTGTCGTCTTAAGCGTGGGGGTAGTAATCAGAACCCACCCGGCTCCGAATCTGAAGATGTGACCCAACCTGAACAGGGCACCACGCCCGGCGTTTACATGTCTGACGTGACCCGTTTATAGCACCCGCCTTTGAATCAGAGCTTTGGATTTGACCGGTGTGCGTGGTGTTGGCAACTATATTGTAACGTGCGTGGATAAGAAGACACGCTGGCCGCCGGCTGGCGGGTCCGGCCCTCTAGTCGAGCGGTTAGCGATGTCTCCTGCGGTGCGGGCGACACGGGTTCGATTCCCGGCCGCGGCACTTCCTGTGGTCGCGTCGCCCTCCGGAATTCGTTTCAATATCTTGTCCTTTATTTGTCAGTCTGATCGTGCTGTTCAGCAATAAGAGCCTCGAGTAATTTCCAGTGTGAAAGAAATTACTCAAGTTAACTTTGTACCTCTGAGGTTTGAGTTGATTCGCTGTGGTGTGACTAGTTCCCGGGTGGGTGACTCTTTTAGACTTGAGGTGGCTGTTGATTGAGACTGGTTTTGTTGAGATGATCCATGGCCCCCAAAGAAGCTTTACGACTTTCCTGACGCGCGTGCGTGCGTGCGCGTGCGTGCGTGGGCCGAAGGAGAACTGGACGAGACATCCTGTCTTTCCCTGTTTTGTTTGTATGAAGTGATGGCTTAGACCAAATTTATTGACATTGACTTGTCTCCATCTTATGTGTAGAATGTTTAATCTCATCGTTTACACAGAGGTGTGTGTGATGTCGGGGCTGACCTGGTGGGGGAGAGTGTGGGGTCTGCACGGCTCAACGTTTGGGAGACTTTCATGGTTGTGCTAAGGGCTGCAGTGCTTGCAGCTGTATTTTTTTGGTATTTTGATTTTTTGTTGCTGTCATTACTGGGGCTCTTTTTGGGCTTTCCCAGCAAACAAAACACGTCCCCAGCACGTCCCCCTAACGGTCCTCTCCGAACATCCGGTAAATGTCATTGTGTAGGGTTATCATTACGTCACGGGGACGTTATTGCGGGACGTCCCTGTAACGTCCCGAGGACATTACAGGGTCGTTAGGGGAACGACCTCCTGACGTCCCCGTGACATCCCGGGGATGTTGTTGCAGGACGGCCCTGTAACGTCCCGAGGACATTACAGGGACGTTAGGGGAACGTCCTCCTGACGTCCCCGTGACATCCCGGGGATGTTGTTGCAGGACGACCCTGTAACGTCCCGAGGACATTACAGGGACGTTAGGGGAACGTCCTCCTGACGTCCCCGTGACATCCCGGGGATGTTGTTGCAGGACGACCCTGTAACGTCCCGAGGACATTACAGGGACGTTAGGGGAACGTCCTCCTGACGTCCCCGTGACATCCCGGGGATGTTGTTGCAGGACGACCCTGTAACGTCCCGAGGACATTACAGGGTCGTTAGGGGAACGTCCTCCTGACGTCCCCGTGACATCCCGGGGATGTTGTTGCAGGACGACCCTGTAACGTCCCGAGGACATTACAGGGTCGTTAGGGGAACGTCCTCCTGACGTCCCCGTGACATCCCGGGGATGTTGTTGCAGGACGGCCCTGTAACGTCCCGAGGACATTACAGGGTCGTTAGGGGAACGTCCTCCTGACGTCCCCGTGACATCCCGGGGATGTTGTTGCAGGACGGCCCTGTAACGTCCCGAGGACATTACAGGGTCGTTAGGGGAACGTCCTTCTGACGTCCCCGTGACATCCCGGGGATGTTGTTGCAGGACGACCCTGTAACGTCCCGAGGACATTACAGGGTCGTTAGGGGAACGTCCTCCTGACGTCCCCGTGACATCCCGGGGATGTTGTTGCAGGACGACCCTGTAACGTCCCGAGGACATTACAGGGACGTTAGGGGAACGTCCTCCTGACGTCCCCGTGACATCCCGGGTATGTTGTTGCAGGACGACCCTGTAACGTCCCGAGGACATTACAGGGTCGTTAGGGGAACGTCCTCCTGACGTCCCCGTGACATCCCAGGGATGTTGTTGCAGGACGACCCTGTAACGTCCCGAGGACATTACAGGGACGTTAGGGGAACGTCCTTCTGACGTCCCCGTGACATCCCGGGGATGTTGTTGCAGGACGGCCCTGTAACGTCCCGAGGACATTACAGGGTCGTTAGGGGAAAGTCCTCTAGACATTCCAGGGACGTTATTGCGGGACGTCCTGTAATGTCCAGGGGACATTAGGGGAAGGTCTTCTAGACGTCCCCGGGATGTCCCGGGGATGTTGTGGACACCGGACGTTCGGAGAGGACCTTTAGGGGACGTGCTGGGGATGTTTTTTTTTTTTTTTTTTTTGCCGGGTTGTTTTCACCTGTATTTGCGGCCTTATTGAAACAGCCGTGTACCAGTTTAATGTGAGTGTATGAAGACAGCATGGAAAAGCACAAGGAAATCTGTGTAGTCAAGACAGTGCCCTCTCACCACGTCCAGCCCGTCTCTACATGCCTGTGCTACTGTTTGTTTGTCTCTGTAACATTCAATCAGATATGTATTATTTGCTGCGATGCTTTTATCTTGCATAGTGTTGATAATTCAAGTCCCTTATGCATTACCCAGGATGTTTTCTACTTAAAAATATATATTTTTTGCAGTTGTGTATGATTTGGGTCCTTGCTTTCTGTTATGGGATGTACTGTACTACTTTGTAAACGCCACGAAAAAGGATTCAGCATTTTCAAGAGAGTAAAGGAAACGTGGAGGATTTCAGTGATGTTCTTGAACTGTATCTGCCGGCTACCCGGGGTCAGCAGGCCACCGCAAATCCAGCACAAGATATAATCACATTACCCCCCTGTCTTTTGTGATGCATAAACCTGAGACCATCGGTATTTTCAAACTATATACCCTCGGACCACGCAAGCACATGGGGAAGTCAGGCCTGATCCAGTTCACTGTTAGCCTTATCATGCTAACATTAGGAAAGGAAGCTCACACATGTTCATATAAACCCCACCTACACTGTTGACAAACTTTTTTTTATTTTTTTTTATTTGGTGATACAAACCTGCATCAAATGACTGAAAAATGGCCAGAGAGAGAAGTTTTAATGAGGAATTTCATCTTATACGCCTACCAATTAGTGTCTTTACCAGTCTGGACAGCACATTTTGCAGCACAAAAACAACCAATTGAAAGCCGGACTGGGTTTCATGTCAGTTGTTTTTCTCCACAAAAGACGAACCTTCTCTTCTCTCGGGGGTCCGGGTCCACCAGGTAGTGTAACAGGTCACACATGAAGCCAAACCTGGGCTGTCTGTTGAATCCAGTCTCAGCACACACCAGGCCAGCCCGCCGGTTGTGTTTGACAGCTTTTGGTAAAGTCCATCGTCAAACCACCGTCTGTAAATATTTACTGCAAGATGAAAGTAGTTGTGGAATTTACCTTTTTTCTCTTTATTGATTAGCAACATGTGAGGAAAATATTAAATCCTAAGGGGAAATTATCTATCAAACATGAAACATTGTAACTCTGAGAAAATTAATATATTATATTAATATATTGACTGTGTTTCTGATAGCACCCTGTTTGACGCATTTATCGAGACACCACACAGGTTTGATTGCCTTTAGTTACCAAATGTTTTCATTTCAAAACTGAATCTGGCAGCAATGAAACTGCCCATTCATCCATCATCTATACACACCGGACCGGGAGCCGGTCCATCGCAGGGTTCACACACACACACACACACACACACTTATGGAAAATGTAGAGACTCCAGTTCTCCCAACATGCATGTCCTTGGACTGTGGGAGGAAACCGGTGCACCTGTGTCAAACACACACACACACAATAAATAAATGAACAAATATATGAATGAAACCCACTATGCTGCCATGTAGCCCATGGGATCCCCTTCCTAAAGGGATCCATAGGCCTCATTTATGAAATGTCCTTATGCACAAATTTGTTCTTCCACACTCATGGAATAGTCCTTGGAAGACAATGTTGTCTTACAGGTGGGAACAAAGCCTGATGGGGTTGGGTTTTTTTTATAACCCCTTCCCACTGACGTGTTCTGTCTCCCTTCATGCAGCCAGCAAATCACCCAGGCTTGCAGAGGCATCGGTGTTAGCTAGCTAGCTAGCTGGTGTCTCGGTTCAAGGGTCACTCTGGCTCTTCTTCTGTCTTCTCTGTGAGAGAAACCTGACGGCTAAAATATTCTACGAGTGTGCGTTAAACAAAAAAATTGCGAGTAAGAGCGTTTCATTAATAAGGCCCGGTGGGGGATCACGGGCCTGCAGTTGCTATTCCCCACCACTAGGAGTCGCCATTTCCCCCCTCCGTCTTTAATTTAACGCTCGCCACTTCCTGTAGCGTCAGCTGAACCTACCCGTCTCCGAATTAGCATATGTCACCTTTCCGCGCCCGCCGGGACCCCCCCGCCGCCCGTCCGTCCCGCGTCGTTTGGCCGTCCGCCATGTCTCCGGCTCGTCTGGGGTGACGCCGTTTCAACGAGGCCGGCCGGAGGAACGGTCGGCGAGAGAAGAAGCCGGGAAACTCGGCGCCGCTCACCGCCGCCGTACGTTGTGCGCGCGAGCCGTGCGTTGCGCGCGCGGGCCTCTTCCACGTCCGCGCGGTCAGCCGTAACGACGGTAACGACACGCGCACCGACCGCAGCAGCGGCATGTCCGCCTCCGCCGTCAAGAAGAAACACGTCCGTTTCGCCAGCATGGAGGACGACGGCGACAACGACGACCAGGAGGAGGACACCCTGTTTGACAAGAGGCGGGACGCCGGCCGACGGCTCAAAAGCGCGCTGAAAGCGGGGAGGAGGAGGACGACCGCGGCCAAACCGGCTTTCGCCGGGCCGGACGTCGTCGGAAGCGGCTCCGCCGGCGGCGGCGCCTGCGGCCGCTGGGTGGTCACCTTGGCGCTCTGCGCATCCTTCCTGGGGCTGGTAAGAGGGGGACGGGGGGAGGGAGGAGGGGGGATGTTTTGTTTCTCCTGCGAGGGACCCCCCGCGCTGTTGAGGCGTCTCTCGCGCTCCTCTCCATTGAACGCTTCGCACATGGCCCAGGTTCACCCCGCGGTTAGCCGCCATAACCACTTCCTCTATAGGCCGCTGGAATCGGCTGCGCCGATACCACTTTACTACCTTCACTACTACGCAGGGGCGGATCTACGGGGTGGCAACACTCTGGGACACAGTCTTGCCACCCCTTTGCCACCCCATTTATAACTCAGATAATATGTTTTAAAGTATATTTTATGTACGTGCATGGGGAAGGTCAATGAGACCCCCGCACCAAACTCATCTCAAACAGAAGTCGCCGATTTAGAATCCCCCCTCCCCCCTCACAGGCGCGGATCTACAGGGTGGCAAAGGGGTGGCAGCTGCCACCTCTGGGACAGTCTTGCCACCCCTGTTGCCACCCCGTTTATAAACCAGATAATATGTTTTTAAAGTATGTTTTATGTACATGCATGGGGAAGGTCAACGAGACCCCGCACCAAACTCATCTCAAACAGAAGTCGCCGATTTAGAATCCCCCCTCCCCCCTCACAGGGGCGGATCTACAGGGTGGCAACAGGGGTGGCAGCTGCCACCTCTGGGACACAGTCTTGCCACCCCAGGGAAAAATCTCTAGATCCACTACTGCTACTACGAAAGGCCAAAAAACATTATTTTTTTTAGAAATGAATGAATGAATGAATGAATGAATGAATGAATGAAAAGCAATGTCTCGTGCCAACGTGACAGTGTGTATATGTTAAGTAGGGGGGGGGTTGCCTTAACAGCTCAATAACAGCACCTTGTGTTGTCACCCGAGGGAAGTCGTTGCCCCTCCTGGTTGTGGGTAACCGTGTCCTGTTTGCAGGAATAGGTCGTTGCTGTAAAACTCGTTCTTCAGCTGCTAACTGATCGCCGAGATCCGCCCTGCAAGCGTGTCACTGGTGCTCCCCTCCATCCTGAAGGCACAGAGTAGACAGCTTTTTCTTCTTTATATATATATATATATTTTCATTGAACATTGTTCATATTCATGTACAGATTCTTGAAGAAAGTTCATTATAAAACAAACATGGCAAACATACATTCCGTCCAACAATACACAGAGATATCCAGAGTGCCAAAGGGAACAGTATGTAAACACTTCTATACAGCATATCAGGAAGTACATAGAGGTTGAATGTCACATGACAAATATACGGTAATGTATTATGAAAATAAGGGTACAAACAATAATCAATTAAATACATGACATACACTAATTGAAAATAATAAAACACAGCCCGTCATACACGGGGGGATTAATAAGGATATCAGTCTTCTGATTCAGTGGGAAAATGTTTTACCGCCTCATAAATCTTTAGAGCTTTTGTATCGGTCATTAGTTTTAAAGATTTCAAGTATAATCTCAATTCGTTTAAAAAAAGCAACGAATTTGGGGGGACGACTTAAAGTATCTTTTTTTATGAATAAAGAATTTGGCTAGGCAGAGGGTTACATTACAACAGAGCTCATCGTTTTGCAAAATCATACCAAGTACAGAGTAGACAGCTGCACGACAAGGAAATACGGTTTGTTTGTTTTTCCTTCCATTTCCTTCCAGCTCGGGTTCGAACCACTAACCTCTGAGTCATGAGCTACTCCGTGATCGTTATCTTGATGGTGCACCGTGTGGATGTACTGAGGAGAAAACTATCTGCAGATTGGTCCAATGGCTTGGGGGCCTTTTGTATTCTGTTGCAAAGAAATTAATGTTTTACACAATACCTTTCACTCCCTTGAGCTTGACGTTACTAAACGTCTCGATTCGCCTTAGGTTGTTGGATATGTTTGCCGGATACTCCTGTTTGTCGTGCTTTCAGAGTGCTGAATATGGTCTTTGTGGTTTCTATGTCGTCACCCCACCATATGAAACTCCTATGTGCTGTAGGCTGCGAGTGCTTTTTTGATTTATTTCTTTTCTTTTCTTCCAATCTCCAGGGGATGAGCATTTCGGTTATCGGCCCTACCTTTGAGGACCTAGCGGTGAATGTCAAAAAGAACATCAGCAACATCTCCTACATCTTTGTGGGACGCTCCATGGGCTACATCGGTGGCTCTCTGCTGGGAGGCATCCTCTTCGACTGCATGAGTCCCCATCTCCTGTTAGGTAAACCCCGAGTCTGACATACGTGGTTACACGTGGCCACTATTCATATGCTGGTTTTTTTTATTTTTTATTATTGCTTGTGTTACAGCCCCTACTTCGCATCAGAGTAAAAAAAATAGTTTGGAGTTTTTGAGGTCTGTCTCTATTTTATACTGACTGCTCATCATGTAGGTCTCACTTTCATATTCAGCCATCTGTTTGAATGTGTGTGTGTGTATGTCGGCCCTGTGATGGCCTGGCGGCCTGTCCAGGGTGTCTCCCCGCCTGCCGCCCAATGACTGCTGGGATAGGCTCCAGCATCCCCGCGACCCTGAGAGCAGGATAAGCGGTTCAGATAATGGATGGATGGATGTTTATTCAAACCGCACATGCAGATCCTGCTTTGCCATCCGCAGTTAAATACAATTATTGGGAGACAGATGGGCAATCTCAGTTCAGAGCAAAAAAACCCAAACACCCCATGGTTCAGCCTGAGCAAGCATAATGCCACAGCAGTCTATTATAGCGCATTTGAGTGGTTGTTTTAAAACTTTACAGTATAGTCAGATACGGCTGTTTCCTACCACCTGTTTGAACCCTACCGTGTAACTTTCTGCAACACAGCCTACAAAAGATTACCAGCAGGGGTCACTCCACCGCAGCACAGCAAAGCAAACACATAAGAGGAGATTTAAAAAAAACAAAAAACTGTAATTTTTCTATTTAATTTTTATTTGACCACTCAGGTTCACTATAATAGACCGCTGTAGCATTACATTAGCTTATTGGGCAGAGGAGTGTTTTTTTTGACCCCACTGAACAAGGTTTATAGATTATTCCCCCACCAATTGCACTGAACTGTAGATGGTAAGCTGGAGTTGTGTGTCCAGTGTGGAAAAACAGATGAAAGACTGAAAATGAAGCCTCTGTGTGTACTACATGAGCAGTGAGTGTATATAATACAAATATACTACTACTTTTGGCTGTTCCTGTTAGGGGGCGCCATAGCGGATCATCCGTTTCCATTTCTCCCCGTCCTCTGCATCTTCCTCTGTCACACCAGCCACCTGCATGTCCTCTCTCACCATATCCATACACCTCCTCTTTGGCCTTCCTCTTCTCCTCTTCCCTGGCATCTCCATATTCAGCATCCTTCTCCCAGTATACCCAGCATCTCTCCTCCATACATGTCCAAACCATCTCAATCTTGCCTCTCTTGCTTTGTCTCCAAACCGTCCAACCTGGGTTGTCCCTCTAATATACTCGTTCCTAATCCTGTCCTTCTTCATCACTCCCAATGAAAATCTTAGCATCTTCAACTCTGCCACCTCCAGCTCCGCCTCCTGTCTTTTCATCAGTGCCACTGACTCCAAACCATACCAAATAGCTGGTCTCACAACCATCTTGTAAACCTTCCCTTTAACTCTTGCTGCTACCCTTCTGTCACAAATCACTCCTGACACTCTTCTCCACCCACTCCACCTTGCCTGCACTCTCTACTTCACCTCTCTTCTGCTCTCCCCATTACTTTGGACAATTAACCCCAAGTATTTAAACTCAAACACCTTCATCACCTCTACTCCTTGCATCCTCACCATTCCACTGTCCTCCCTCTCATTCACACATAGGTATTCTGTCTTGCTCCTACCGACTTTAATTCATCTTTTCTCCAGTGCATACCTCCACCTCTCCAGGCTCTCATCAACCTGCACCCTACTCTCACTACAGATCACAATGTCATCCGCAAACATCATAGTCCACGGAGACTCCTGCCGAGTGTATATAATACAAATAGACTTCAAAAATCCCGAACTTTTCCTTTCAAAGTTCTCCTCTGACACTCAAAACAGTGGGCAGAATTTAATGTCGATGAATGCAGGTACAGTGGCTTGCAAAAGTATTCATACCCCTTGAACTTTTCCACATTTTGTCACGTTACGACCACAAGCATAAATATATTTTGTTGGAATTTTATGTGAAAGACCAACACAAAGTGGCACACAATTGTGAAGTACAAAGAAAATTATACATGATTTAAAAAAAATTTTTAAATAAAAAACTGAAAAGTGCAGCGTGCAAAAGTATTCAGCCCCCCTGAGTCAATACTTTGTGGAACTGCCTTTTGCTGCAATTACAGCTGCAAGTCTTTTGGGGTATGTCTCTACCAGCTTTGCACGTCTAGAGACTGAAATTTTTGCCCATTCTTCTTTGCAAAACAGCTCAAGCTCAGTCAGATTAGATGGAGAGCGTTTGTGAACGGCAGTTTTCAGATCTTGCCACAGATTCTCAGTTGGATTTAGGTCTGGACTTTGACTGGGCCATTCTAACACATGAATATGTTTTGTTTTAAACCATTCCATTGTAGCCCGGGCTTTATGTTTAGGGTCGTTGTCCTGCTGGAAGGTGAACCTCCGCCCCAGTCTCAAGTCTTTTGCAGACTCCAACAGGTTTTCTTCCAAGATTGCCCTGTATTTGGCTCCATCCATCTTCCCATCAACTCTGACCATCTTCCCTGTCCCTGCTGAAGAGAAGCACCCCCAGAGCATGATGCTGCCACCACCATGTTTGACCGTGGGGATGGTGGTGTGTTCAGAGTGATGTGCAGTGTTAGTTTTCCGCCACACATAGCGTTTTGCATTTAGGCCAAAAAGTTCAATTTTGGTCTAATCTGACCAGAGCACCTTCTTCCACATGTTTGCTGTGTCCCCCATATGGCTTCTGGCAAACTGCAAACGGGACTTCTTATGGTTTTCTTTTAACAATGGCTTTCTTCTTGCCACTCATCCATAAAGGCCAGATTTGTGCAGTGCATGACCAATAGTTGTCCTGTGGACAGATTCCCCCGCCTGAGCTGTGGATCTCTGCAGTTCGTCCAGAGTCACCATGGGCCTCTTGGCTGCATCTCTGATCAGTGCTCTCCTTGTTCGGCCTGTAAGTTTAGGTGGACGGCCGTGTCTTGGTAGGTTTGCAGTTGTGCCATACTCTCTCCATTTCCGGATGATGGATTGAGCAGTGCTCCGTGAGATGTTCAAAGCTTGGGAAATCTTTTTATAGCCTAACCCTGCTTTAAACTTCTCCACAACTTTATCCCTGACCTGTCTGGTGTGTTCCTTGGACTTCATGATGCTGTTTGCTCCCCAATATTCTCTTAACAAACCTCTGAGGCCATCACAGAACAGCTGTATTTGTACTGAGATTAGATTACACACAGGTTGACTCTATTTAGTCATTAAATCAACATTCGATCATTCAGCAATCATCAGGCAACTTCTGAAGGCAATTGGTTGCACTCAGAGAAAAGGGGGCTGAATACTTTTCCCCTTTCCCGTTTTTTATTTGTAAAAAACATTTAAAATCATGTATAATTTTCTTTGTACTTCACAATTGTGTGCCACTTTGTGTTGGTCTTTCACATAAAATTCCAATAAAATATATTGTGGTCGTAACATGACAAAATGTGGAAAAGTTCAAGGGGTATGAATACTTTTGCAAGCCACTGTAGATGTGTGACTTAATACTCTTCTTACTCTAGGACTCTAGCTACTGCTGTACAAAAAGTGAAAGAGAGTTGAATCAGTTCATCTGGTCACAGCGTTTATTGAGAGATTCGTTTCATCACTCATCTAAGTGACCTCTTCAACTGACTGCAGGTATCCCACCCTTATAAACAATACAGTGGCATCACGACCCAAGCCAGCGATCGGTTTCATATGCAAATATGGGTGTGACCATTAACTAGAGTTACAATGGCCACGTGTTGTCTGTGAATGTTCTCATTCATCCGGGTCATGGTTATCCAAAGGAGCTGGATCAAGTGCAACTGGACTTGGTATATATCCGTGAAGACGTTTGGCCTCTCATCCAAGAGGCTTCCTCAGTTGGTGCCTTTCTGACTAGACCAAGCTAGTCTGACTGGCTGGTGATGAGACTCAGAATTTATCCTCTTTGGAGTCGTTGTCAGAGCTATAGAGCCATGGACATCTATAGCTCTGACAGTGGACATCAATAGCTCTGACAACGACTCCTAGAGGATAAATTCCGAGTCTCATCACCAGCAAGTCAGACTAGCTTGGTCTAGTCAGAAAGGCACCAACTGAGGAAGCCTCTTGGATGAGAGGCCAAACGTCTTCACGGATATATACCAAGTCCAGTTGCACTTGATTCAACTCCTTTGGATAATGGCCATGTGTCCTACTCACACAGGATGTGGAAATGTTTGCAATCACAGCCTTGTAAGATGGCGGTGGTTTCTGTCAATAAACGTTGCATCCGCCGCTCTGATGGCCGAGCGGAATAAACCGCCGTCCTTGCAGCCCGCTCGTCACGTGGCTGGGAGGTTCGTATCCCGGACTCGCCGTAACCGGTCACGGCCAGAGCGTCCACGGGGTTAGGCCTTCATTAGGCCACCCTTACCCGAGGGATAGTGGGTGTAGCTCGGTGTAGTGTTCGGGGACTCGTCGTTCTCCAGCGACCCCTCTGGCCAATCCGGGCGCCTGCAGCCAAGCAACCGAAAGCGTTCTCATACGTCTCCTTCGCGGCCTGAAGGTGACGCAATCCATGCGAGGCTTCCGCGTGTGAAAGCGCGAGAGCAGCCGACACGAGTTTGAAGGAAGCTGGTGTTACGACGATCTCCTTCCTGTGGAAACGTGAGCCAGGGGAGGTATTCGACAAGAGTTCCGGCCATATGCCGTTGGGTTAATCGGGTGGGATAAGGGGAAAAACCAGAAATACATTTATAAAAAAAAGCAAAAACATAAAAACCGTTGTATCCACTGTATGGGTGGCAAGTGGTTAGCGCTGTCGCCTCACAGCAAGAAGGTCCTGGGTTCGAACCCTGGGGTCGTCCAACCTTGGAGGTCATCCCAGGTCGTCCTCTGTGTGGAGTTTGCATGTTCTCCCCGTGTATGCGGTGGGTTTTCTCCGGGTGCTCCAGTTTCCCCCACCATCAAAAAAAAAAGAAGAAAAGAAAAGACATGCATGTTAGAGTTAGTACCCCTGTCTGTGTCCCTGACCGAGGCATGGCAAGACGCACTGGAGTTGGTCCCCGGTTGCTGCCTGGCGGCTGCCCACTGCTACTAGCTACACAGCTAGGATGGGTTAAATGTAGAGCGTAATTCCCTACGGGGGTCAGTAGAGTATATCAAAAACAAACAATCCAAAAAAAAAAATAATCCAGATGAACTGATTCAATCTTCTTTGATTTTCTTACCTTGAGTATTGCATAGACATGTCCAAAAAGTGGTTTGTCCGCCATTTCTTTACTGGTTTATCGAACAATAGATCTCTTTCAGTGAATGTCGGACATAAACGAGGGACAGTATAAGACAGTCTTATCAGGTTGGGAGGTTTGAAGCAGTAAAACTGATTCTAATGGTGATTTTTATTCTGCCAGGGCTTTCTATGCTGGTCACAGCGTTCGGCATGTGTGCCATCCCATTCTGCAAGAAGGCTCTCCTCCTGACCGCGCTCATGTCCAGCATTGGAATATCTATGGGGATTCTGGATACATGTGAGATACTTCCTTAACGTGTGCGCACGCACGCATGCACACACACACACACACACACACACACACACACACACACCTCATGTTTTTTGGTACAGTGCCACCATCCTGGTATAGAGTCAACTTTTCATGGATAGAAAAAAGAGCGGTGGAATTTACTCATTTCTCATCTCAACGCCATAAGTAAATTTTGACATTTTTGAAATGAGTTATCAATAGGAAGGATTGATCTGAAGATGATACATTTTACTTTTCATCAGGGAGACAATGGTGATGACACTGTTATCAACATTAAAAGAAAATACAAAAAAAATGGAGATACGAGGTCTCTAGCACACTGATGATAGTTCACATGATTTCAGTTTGGAGTATGTGATGGTATTTGCCAACAGCTAATATTTTTGACTGCTTTCTCTCAGGCGGGAATGTGCTGATCTTAAACACATGGGGCAACCAGGCAGGACCACACATGCAGGCCCTGCACTTCAGCTTTGCTGCAGGGGCGTTTGTTTCGCCGATAATAGCCAAGCTGCTGTTCGGGCCTGACCTGGACACGCATAAAAACGCCAGCATGGAAGCCATATTGACCACGCCCACCAAAAGTGCCCTCTCTCGTCCTGCAGAACAGATCACCAGGGCGCCCCTCTCCCTCATCCGCTACGTCCACAGCTGGAGCAGCACCCTCAAGTCCATGTGGGCGTATGTCGTAATCGGGTCATTTGTTCTCCTCGTCTCCATCCTCTTCTTCATCCTCTACTTCCGCAGCAGCCCGTTGCGCGACAAAACCCGTACGCCATCGGGGAAGCCCCTGGTGGCCAGACATCACACTGCACTCATGGTCATGCTCTTCTTCTTCTTCTTCTGCTATGTGGGTGCGGAAGTGGCATACGGCTCCTTCATCTTCACCTACGCCAAGGACTATGCCCACATGGATCAGCAGCAGGCAGCAGGGCTCAACTCCCTGTTCTGGGGCACGTTTGCCACCTGCCGAGGGCTGGCCATCTTCTTCGCTGCCTGTTTATACCCAGGCACTATGATCCTGCTGAGCCTGGTGGGCAGCACCATCTCCTCCCTGCTCCTCTGCCTCTTCAGCAGGGAGAAGGTGGCATTGTGGGTCTGCACAGGTCTCTATGGGGCCTCCATGGCCACCACCTTCCCCAGTGGCATCTCCTGGGTGGAACAGTACACAACCGTGACGGGCCACTCAGCGGCTACGTTTGTGGTTGGTGCTGCCCTCGGTGAGATGGTGCTCCCTGCCCTGCTGGGCTTCCTGCTGGGGAAGTTCCAGGACCACCCCCTGTTGATGTACCTGTCCTTAGTCACCGCCACCATCACCTCCATCCTCTTTCCCGTCGCCTACAAGCTGGCCTCATCCCCTGCTGGACAGGGTAGGAAACCCCGTGCCAGGGGTCGCCCCGATGCCGACGAGAGTGAGTACCGCCAGGCGCTGCTGGATTCAGGAGCCAATGAGGAGGAGGAAGAAGAAGAGGACGAGGGGCGAGAAGACAACGAGGCCGACCACTGGAACGATGCGGACTTTGAGGTCATCGAGATGGATGATGCCGTGAGCCCTATGAGTTCTCCCAGTAGGGGATCCTCCTTCCCACTGGATGCTACTAGACCGAAAGGGAGCACTGCTGACACCACCATCACCTCTGCCACCCCAGTGTCAGAGGTCTCAGTTGGAGCCTCCTTTTCCGACTCTCTCCCCTTGATAGGTGACTCCCCCAGGCGTAAACTGCTGCTAACACTGGAGAGGGAGAAGAAGGATTAGCTGTCCCCTCCTTTCTTTGTGACCCGTAAGTGCTGCCTAGCTGTCAACATCTACTTCGGAGGTTCCCAACTCCAGTTCTCCTAACCCTGCCTACTGCTGGTTTTCTGTTCCATCCAGACGTAACACCGAGAGTTTTTGAAACCGTCACAACAGCTGAAGGTAATAAAACTAACCGGCAGAATAGAAAAGCAGCAGCGCCAGACATCCCGAGGACCGGACTGACAACCGCTGGTCTACTAGAAAAGGTCTGTGCCGTCGGAGGAATCTGTGTCGTCTTGTAGCTGTCGAGGTGTTCGCAAATCCTGTTTCTGTACAGCCCTGCTGGTTTTTCTGTGCAACACTGTTTTGCTTTTTTCTCTCTCTCTCTGAAACGCAAGGAATCAGCCTACAAATGCCGCTGCCCATAAGGTAGAGTGTATACTTGGGCTCCCACACAGGCGAGGACTAGTGTAAGTAGTACAATTCAACATCTACAATAGTGTTCCAGCAAATAATGACACTACTGTGAATAGCTGTACTTGTATCACAACAAAACTCTTAGAAATAATTCTGCCCCATCGAACCCTGTGGGGAGCTTCTACTGTTTGACCCCCACCCCTTGACGCGAGGTCGGAGGGGTGGGTTACAAGATTTGGTGCCTTGCTCAAGGACACTACAGCGGTGTGGATGCCTGCGGACGTGGAGGCTTGAGGCCGCAGTCAGAGAAGAGCGTCCCTACTTCCTGCTGTCAAGTCGACCTCCTCATGGTCCAGTTTACTTTTGCACATCGTCTCTCGAGCTGTTGTAGAAGACGGATCATCAGTACGGCCTGATGCGAACGTTGGTTTTGTTTTGGTTTATGCACTTTTTTAAAGATTTGAATGTTTCAAAAACGCGTTTGGTTTGTACTGGAGTCTGTCATATGTCATGTGATCTTTTTTTGGTTTTTGGTAAATGAAGTCATCGGAGACATTTTAATACATTGATTTTTTATTATATCAATTTCAGACCTCCACCCACAGAAATGTCCATTAAAAACTAACAAAAAAAAAACCCCACTTTATTTTTACATTTATACAAATACACAGATCCTGTGTATGGCGGTACGAGGATTTATAGTTCATTTACATGATTCAATGACTTGTCTGGACATGGATAAAAGCATTAGAAACGTGTACAAACCCATCTGCACAAGGAAACCATAGACTCTTCATGACATAAATTATCAAAGTACAGTATTGCAACAGTCCCAGATGTCCAAAAAATAGAAAGGAAAAAAAATGAAATGATTCCTCCGTCCTCTCTGGGTAGAAACCTCCGCGTATAAAGTATTACGTCAGTCATTTCTGCACAGCAATACAATCAGGGTGAAAAGGGTCAACTGACAGCGTCGAAAAATGAGAATCCGTTAAAACAACTGACTGGATTGCATTCATGGCCGGAACTTTACTATTTTTTCCCCCCCTCTCGATGATAAACGCACAGTGAGACTCCAGTTGGGGGCGCTGTACAAGAGCTATTTACAAAAAGACTTTAGTCAAGAAAAAAGAAAATGAAAACGGTAGAGTCAGTCAGTGGTTTTAATGTCCGTATAAGAACTGTGGCGTTCCTCAGAGAACAATGTTCGGACTTTCAAGTCTTGCTCTCTGGAACTGCTACAGCGCTTTGGAGACACACACACACACACACACACACACACATCGACTGGCCTGTGCTTGATGTCCGTTTAGTGTAGCGGAGGCTGCGTTCACTCACAACCAAGCAGCAGCAGCAGCCAATGGGGATGGTTGCCCGTGAGCACGAGGACTCAAAACACAAACCAGAAAGGGGCAGGGTGAAGGGCTGGGGGGGGGGGGGGGCAGACAGACAGACAGTCCTGCGGGCTGCAGAAAAAAAATACTCGTATAACAAACAACGATTACAACACTGTGGAAACCCAGCGAGGTTCAATCAAAGCACCGTTTAAAACAATCAACGACCAAAATGACACGCAAACACTGATGGGAGGGGCAAGGGGGCGGCACAGAGTTCAGCAACAGATCTGCGGTGAGCCGGCTGGCGCCGAACAGGGGTGTCAAAGAGGAACCCGGGGCCCCTCGGATCAGAACTGCTCCAGGAGCTGTCGGAGGTAGGGGGCCTTGGAGAGCTGCCGGTTGACCTGGGACAGCTTGTAGAGCACGGGGCAGTCCAGGGACACGCAGGGCACCTGACGCTCGGCACTGCCGCTACAGTTCCTGCAGATCTGCACACACACACCAAACAGAACGAAGACGGAAATCACAAATCAACCCCAAAGCAACTCGCAAAGCATTCAAGGCTCGGCGTTTTTTGGTTTTTGTTTTTCAAAGCCGTCCAGCATGCCGAATTTCGCCACAAGAGGGCACTGTTGCATAACCTCGCATGAACAGGAACAACTTTTGAGGTCCGTGGAAACATAAAATCCAGGGTGAAAAATCGGTTTAAAAATCCGGGTATTTTTCGGTGAAAATCGGTAAAAACAGAAAACGCCGAGCCTCGAAAGCGCCGCAAGAGCGAAGTAAGTGTGTCGTGGGTTGCGGCGCTTTAGGAAGTGGCGTCCCAGGACTTCTCAAGGACATTTCCCACGATGTTTGTTTGGATGTGCATGACATCCGTCGCTGACAGACGGTCATATTATTATTCAGTGTTATCTGCCAGCGGACGTCTCAACCGTCTCTGAATGGACCGACTCGAAGCTGCTCACTGAGCGAACCGCCCAAACCTTGCCCACACTGCCGTGACGCCTCAGCAGCTAAAGATAGGGCGTGGTAGTGATGGACACCTGCACACTGACAGAACGCAACGCTTCAGTCTCGTCGGGTGTAGTTTTATTTATTTATTTATTTTGTATAGGCTGCCATCGCCGGCACTGTGGTTAAAAATAATATCTCCGCAGGCAAGAATACGGTTTCACAATATAACTACGATATCCCATGACCTCAAGAATACTTCCGGGACATTTTATCAATCTGATCATTTTCCGGGTGTTTTCCATGACTGGACAACTACTTTATAAATCTCCAGGTTTCCATGGATGTGTGGAAACCCCAGTGTGAGGCGAGAACGATACTGAAGTTAGCATTTGTATTTGTGCGTGTGTGCACGCGTGTTTAGGGAGCGAATACAGACCAGAGGTTTGTGTATAAAGGTCAGTTGTGTGTATGTATATTGGTGTGTGAATGAGAGGGCTGACGGGCAGTTTCATCTCCGGTTCAACTAAAATATTGAACAAGTAAAGTTTAACGATGCTACCAAAAACGACAACACAACTACTGCACAAGTCAATGTTTCGTTCTAATTCCTCCCCCCTTTTTTTCCTCCCCAATTGTACCTGGCCAATCACCCCACTCTTCCCAGCCGTCCCGGTCGCTGCTCCACCCCCTCTGCCGATCCGGGGAGGGCTGCAGACTACCACGTGCCTCCTCCCATACATGTGGAGTCGCCAGCCGCTTCTTTTCACCTGACAGTGAGGAGTTTCACCAGGGGGACGTAGCGCGTGGGAGGATCACGCTATTCCCCCCAGTTCCCCCTCCCCCTCGAACAGGTGCCCTGACCGACCAGAGGAGGCGCTAGTGCAGCGACCAGGACACATAACCACATCCGGCTTCCCACCTGCAGACACGGCCAATTGTGTCTGTAGGGACGCCCGACCAAGCCGGAGGAAACACAGGGATTCGAACCGGCGATCCCCGTGTATGTTGGCAACGGAATAGACCGCCTCGCCACCCGGACGCCCTAATATTGTGTTTTTTTGGGTTCTTTCAGCAGCCATAGGTGTGGCTGTTGCCCCATTAAGTTTATGCATGATACTAAATTCACTTTCCCTGTGGGGACTAATGAAGTTTATCTCAGGTGGGACGGTTCGGAGACAAAGCAAGAGAGGCAAGATTGAGATGGCTTGGACATGTGTGGAGGACAGATGCTGGGTATACTGGGAGAGGGATGCTGAATATGGAGCTGCCAGGGAAGAGGAGAAGAGGAAGGCCAAAGAGGAGGTTTATGGATGTGGTGAGGGAGGACATGCAGGTGGCTGGTGTGACAGAGGAAGACGACGAGGACAGGAAGAGATGGAAACGGATGATCCGTTGTGACGACCCCTAACGGGAACAGCCGAAAGTAGTAGTAGTAGTAGTAGTAGTAGTAGTAGTAGTAGCAGTAGCAGTAGTAGTAGTAGCAGTAGTATCTTATCTTACAGAAGCACACAGTCCTCGTCCCTTTTCAGTTCTCCACATTAAAATGAAAAGTAGGCAAAAACAGCCCATGCGAACGTGGATAAAACCAAAGTCATCCGCGTAGCCCCGTTAAGAGACGAGCCCCCCTCCCCCGGCACCCTTTGACCTCTAACCTTGAGCAGCTGTTCTTGCTGGCTCTCCCACTGGCGTATGTCCTGGTACAACGTCACGGCCACGCGCTGCGGCTCGGCGCGGCACCGCGCACACACGCCCAGCTGGGTCAGCTCGTCACACACGGGGCAGTGCAGCGTGGTGAAGTACTGGGAGATGGTCCCTTTCCGGCCCACTTCCTCTCCTCCGCCCGCCGCCGTCGAACCGGACGCCTTGTGGATCTGGACGGGTGAGAGACGCGAAGCGTGTTTACAACCGGCTGCTGTCAGGAACAACAGGAACACCACAGCATACAATACTATGCAGCATCTCTTCATGGATGACGAATGATCCCACTGTTACCGTACCGTGGAAATCCTATCGGTAGTAACATGTAATACCGGTTGAGACTAAATAGCAATGAAGTCATAAAATAGTAATCATTTTGATTCACTATGTAATACAAAGGTAATTATGAGGAGTGCAATATACTTTTGATAATCATGCAACATTCATCAAAATGTAAAACTTAACTTTATTACTCCATAACGCATCGAAATTGACAATAATCAACACAAAAATCAATAATACTATTACTTGGTATTATTAGTAGTAGTAGTACTATTTATCATAATAGTATAAATATTCTGGATTAAAAAGTTTAATAGTACTGTGAAAATCATTTGACAGAATACTGCTTGGTTGATCTCTGAGAAGGAAAAAAGTCTCTTCTCTCTTTCAAACAGGAGGTCAAAGGTCAGGGTCACCTCCAGAGAGGCACCCTTGGAACTGGTAGGGGTTCATACTTGGATGGGCCGAGAGCTACCCGTCTAAAAGGCTCGTCTCTGGTTTTAGGCCGTCCATCCCATTCACCGGCGGCTCGAATTAAAACCGTCCACTTTACAGTAAAGTCCGTCTTCGGTCTCTACTCTTCAAGTCTCGGATGTTATCGATCTGAATCAAGTGTGCTGGGCGTCACGCATTACAATGTCCCATTACTGACGGGATTCAAACGTCAGTCAGCCGCCTGGTTTACAGTTCCACGGTTCGCCACGAGGTGGCAGCCGTGCGTCACCGAAACAAAGCCCGGATGGCGCGTTCACACAAAGACCAATTTAACCAGTCCTGTGTGGTTGCTAGTGGGAAAGGGAGGACATTTTCCATCCTTCTTTGTTCTCTCCCTACTAAAACTGTGTGTGTGTGTGTGTGTGGGGGGGGGGGGGGTCTGAAAATGTCTCGGTGTCCTTACAGTCTGCTTATTCTCCGACAGAGACGGAGACAAAAGGCCCGGCGTGATGTCTCCTTTCCCTCAGCTGGCAGATAAATCCCCCTCCAGGCCAGGTAGTGTTTCATTATCCAGCAACGCGTCACGTTTTCAGCGACAATAATTACGCGTTTTTGGTGGGAATCAAACCTGTGTAGTTCATGCATCCACCTTGCTTGAGTGTCCTTGAGCAAGGCACTAACATCAGGACACCACCGACTCCTCGATCTACAACTAGTACCAAACACCCAGCTAGCCACACCTTCATCTTTTATGGCGTTACCCGTCCTTTCTTACGATGTGTATTGTTACCCGAGTCCAGCTTCTTTCACTTCCCCGTGTATAGACCTATAAAGAAATGAGACACTAGGGCAGCACTCCAATCTGACTTTTAATACTGCCATACGGACGTTTTGGGCAAGACGCCCTTCAATCAATAGATACAGGTGGGATTAATATGTGACCCTAACCGGCATGACATGTACACCCCAGCAGGGGGAGCCAAAACCGTTCTGGGCACAGAATCTCAAGATGTAGGTTACTAAAACATAAAATATATAAATATATATATGTGTATATATATATATGTATATGTGTGTGTGTGTGTGTATATATACATATATATATATATATGTGTGTGTGTGTATATATATATATATACACACACACACACACACACACACACATATATATATATGTATATGTATATACTCCCTTCATAAGAGACAAGCAAATGAAATCTCATCATTCATCCCATTGGGAATGAGGGTACCAAGGAAGTGTAACCAACACACACCTCTTTGGAGAAGGAGTCTGTCTCTATTACCACCTCTCCGTGGCATCTTGTTTTTTGTTTTAATTTTGATATACTTTATTAATCCCCGTGGGGAAACTCCGGTCTGCGTTTAACCCATCCTAGCCGTGTAGCTAGGAGCAGTGGGCGGCCGCCGTGCAACACCTGGGGACAAACTCCAGTTCGTTTTTCCATGCCCTGGTCAGGGGCAAAGACAGGAGGATTAACCCTAACATGCATGTCTTTGAGACTTCACTGTCTCAGTGTCCATGCAGAGTAGTTCACTCAAGCTGTGGTCATGACTGTTGACGTGCCCAGCCAGCAATGATTTATCATCACGACTGCAAACAGAGCCCTTATGCTCACAGATCCTGGTTCTGTTTTCCCAACATCATATAAATTACATAGGCATTTTAACAGGTGATGCTGCCCCTAACCTTGACGTCAACACCGGAATTCAGATCAGTGAACTGACTACTCTTCATCGTAGAATAATGGTGTACAGGATTATGAGAAGGACAATTCCCACTAGGGATCTGAGACAAGAGTGTGAACAGGCCTCTTAGGCAAATCTGAATTCACTAGATAATCCCGGAAGTTGGAAAACCTCTTACAAAAATATCTAGGCAGGGTCTGAAATGCCCTTGCAATTTGAGAGTCACTTTCCAATATGTGCCAATATCTACTCACTCCTTGTTTGACTGACTTAGATAAGGGACTACAGGTGGACACAAATGCAAGACCCTGAGAAGAGGTGTCTCTAGAACTAGGTTTGAGTAAGTCACACTGCTGAACTTGGCACACCTTGTTAAGATGGCTGTCCAATAATGCATCACCATATCCCCTCCCTTTAAACCCATCACAAAGATCTTTAGCTCGTGACTCAAAAGAGTCATGAGAATTACAAATGTGTCTAATCCTCAGTAGTTGACTACACGGTAGACTTCAGTAGACGGACGGGTGGTAAGAGACAGAATCCTTCTCCAACCTGAGGTGTGTTGGTTACACTTCCTTGGTACCCCTCATTCCCAACGGGATGAATGATGAGATCCCATTTGCTTGTTTCTTATGAAGGGGATATCATTTGTTTTTTGTTTTGTTGTGTTTTTTATGTTTAGTAACCTAGGTTTCTTTTTGCGGGCTGTCATTCAAATGAACGCTTAACACTGTCAATAAATCCAACTATTTTGTATATACCGTACTGTATATTGTACGTATACTGGTACTCTGTCATGTCCATCTACCTCAGGCATGTATGTAAGTAACCTGCTAACATCTGTTTCAGCATCTCTGATATAGTATTCTCTGCACCACTGCACTTTATCACCTCTTATTTCACCTGTTTAGAGTCAATCCTTGTGTATATATATGAAGATTGTTGTGTTGTAGTGTTGTTATTCTATGTTAAGTACACTGAAAGAGCCATGAAACCAGAGTCAAATTCCATGTATGTGCAAACCTAAATGGCCAATAAGCATGATTCTGATTCTGATTCTAACCTACATTGTGAAACTCTGTGCCTGGAACGGTTTGTGGCTCCCCCTGCTTGGAAGTACATGTCATGCCGGTTGGGGTCACCTATTAACCCCACCTGTGTCTACTGATTGTGAAATTGCCAGAATACACACTGAGGAAGGGTGCCTTGCCCGAAATATTTGTGTGGCAATATTAAAAAGTCAAACTGGAGCGCTGTCCCAGTCTCTCTTTTTTTACGATTAACTACATCGAGGATCCAGCACCTGCTCTTCAAGGTCGCATCGCCGCGAGTTGAGCACGTTGTGGCTTATGACTGCTGGGATAGGCTCCAGCATCCTCGCAACCCTGAGAGCAGGATAAGCGGTTTGGATAATGGATGGATACCTAACCATTCCTTTTTATGTTTGAGTTTACAGGCAACATCTCACTGTCAGCAACTATTTCCACTGCGGTGTAGTCTGAAACCCCCACCAATGGGGTGTGTCTGTGTCTGTGTGTGTGTGGGGGGGGTATCTCTACAGGGGGTCAATGAAATCTAAAATCAAAGTAACTATGGTCCTAATCTGACCTTTTGCAAAATTTTTACAAGTCCCTCCTTTCCCTGGTATGCCCGACAAATTTCCATGGTGAACTCTGCTACTCTCTGCCTCCGAATTACTACAAAGGATTATCCATTGCTTGGAAGAGTATCAATCTATTATCTATTTCTACTTATCTATCTTATCTAGAAATAGAAATTCTTGATCTCAAGAATTTCTATTTATCTACCTGGAGTTGATCACATGTTGGCACATAATGTCTGCTGTCGGTTGTTCTTTGTGGTGTTGGAGTTGGCGTAGCGCTGATTTCTAAGCACTGAGCGGTGACTTCACTGTGTCAGTCATCTTAAAAACAGTAAATCATCTCTTGACGTTCTCATCGCCTCCGCCTCCTCCTTTTCCCATGACGTATCTCTTACCCTGGGGAGCTCCTGGTACCAGCTGAACACGTCCACGCCGATCAGCTGGAACAAGCGGGCGAGCGGGGGCAGGATCTGCTTGGTGATGTAGTAGGTGGCGTTGAGTCGCAGGTTGGGGTCCTGGAACACCTCCAGGGGACGCCGCACCAGCTGGATGAGGGACACGCCAGGCGTCCCGTACACGATGACGTAGGGCACGCGCTCCCCGACACGTGGCTCCAGACGTCGGTCGTGGGCCATCATGCGTCTGTGAATAGAGGTTAAAGGTCACTGAGAGGGTTTGTACATACAGAAGGACGTTTTAAAAGTAGAAGAAAGAACATCTGAGATGAAACATTTTTCCAAGTACCTGAGATCAAGAATCCAAACATCTAATTTACAAGTCGGCAATTGGTGAGTGAAAGGTGTCTTCCTATACAGAGTGAAAACATCCATCCATTATCCAAACCACTTATCCTGCTCTCAGGGTCGCGGGGATGCTGGAGCCTATCCCAGGAGTCAATGGGCGGCAGGTGGGGAGACACCCTGGACAGACCGCCAGGCCATCACAGGGCCGACACATTCGGACCTTGGGACAATTTAGTACGGCCGATTCTCCTGACCTACATGTCTTTGGACTGTGGGAGGAGACCGGAGCACCCGGAGGAAACCCACGCAGACACGGGGACGAACATGCAAACTCCACAAAGACGACAACCTGGGATACCCCAAGGTTGGACTACCCCGGGGCTCGAACCCAGGACCTTCTTGCTGTGAGGCGACCGCGCTAACCACTGTGCCACCGTGCCACCCCAGAGTGAAAACAAAAATATCTGAATCTCATGCACCAGATAATTAACATATATGCACATATGTAATTAAGGAGTGACGGGTATCCTACAGGGTGCAAAGAACTGAGAACTTACGATCACAAATTGCAATCAGAAAAAGGTTCTATCTGCATATAGCAGAGTGTGTGTGTGTGTGTGTGTGTGTGTGTGTGTGTGTGTGTGTGGTGAGGGAGACTGATATCCAGGCGTAGCGGCTTGCCAGGACAGGGCAGAGACAAAACCCCTATTTCTCTTAAATTAAGTTATTGTGCAATTGTAGCCACTATACAGGATAGCGAAGAGGGGCAGGAGGCATCAGGCAGGGGTGTGGGGAACAGACTTCCTTGTTTTGATGTGTATCTGAATGAAGCACAACTGTCAGGTGTGGATTTTGTGAGGGGACGCGTTCAACCCGAGTGACAGCAAATCACAGCCAGTCATTTTAAGAAGAACGCGGACATCCACCTATGCACTTGGCTAGTTTCAGTTTGGTGGTAGAAGATCGTCTTCTTCTTCCTCTATCAGTTTCACTTCCATTCATTCATTAGACAATTTTGCTGTACCCCCACAAATGCAGGATGGCATAAAAAATGATTGTATTGTTCAGGAAAAACACCATTGTCAAACACAAAATTTTTTAAAGTTTTTGTGAATTTCTCCAACATAGTGTTTAAATAGATGCAAATGAAGCACAAATAAAAGAGGTAACAATAATCTAAAGTGTCCAGAGAAGACCGCGTGTGTGCTATATGCTCTGATGCAGGACGTAGTTGACCATTTTTATTATAAATTAGATCAAATTATTCAACTGTGTGGGACAAACTGAATTCAAAATGTAAATAAAACAGAATGATCTGGAAATGCAACATGTGGCAATATCCAAGGCTCAGTGTTTTCGGTTTTTATTTTTCAAAGCCATCCAGCATGCCAAATTTCGCCACAAGAGGACACTGTTACATAACCTCACACGAACAGGAACAACTTTTGGCTCCGTGGAAACAAAATCTGGTTGAAAATCAGTTTAAAAATCTGGGTATTTTTCGGTGAAAATCTGTAAAAACCCAAAACGCTGCCCCTCGGCAATATCAAGTGATACAACGCCCAGATGTTTCGTGTGGAGGTCGGATCTCCATGTGTGCTAAACGGGCGTGTATCGCTGATGGATGAGGCTGAATCTGCTCTTCTTAACATGCCTCTGAAATCAGATTTTCCCCCCCTTGCCCATTAAGGGATGGGTTGCTAAGCAACAGACTCAGGTACAGTAGATGCGGGCTAGCGCTGCTGCAGGCACACAATGGACACCGTGGGGAAGGAATAATTGGATTCACACTGAGAACTGTAACTGCAGCTGACAGCGTGGCCTTGCTCTCATGCCTCCTCTGTCACGCGCAAAAATCACTTCCCCTCCGGGTCCACATCCAGTTACAAGAAAAACTTTTTATTTTCTTGTGCACTTGGCCGTGCGTCCAGATGTGGCTTGTCTGCAGAGGATGACAAATGCACAACACACACACACACACACACACACACACACACACGGTTTGAGTGTACCTGGTGAGCTCCAATGCAGGGACGCAGGCACCAGGCCTGTAGGAGGCGCTGCCACGGTACTCCTTGGCAAACGTCAGGTCCTGCATGCTGGCTCTCCCCTCCAGGACCTTCATGCACTGGCGTTGCACAAATTGCTTCACCTGGCTGATGTCCCGGGTCTCAAACAGCAGCTTAATGGAGCGCTCCAGAATCTGTGGGGGGGGGGGGGGGGGGGATGCAAGACAACGATCACTTCTCATGACTCTTTATAGATGTCAATTAAAGCACTGCGAGCCAGACTATCTCATGAGTCAACTGCACTGGTCTTTGTCAGGGATTCTGTCTTGCCTGGCTCCAGTTCTGAACAGCTCTCAAAGAGGTGGGATGGTCCACACATTACACCGTCCAATCACATCACACCGTCCAACCACATCACACCGTCCAATCACATCACACCGTCCAACCACATCACACCGTCCAATCACATCTTCGGATATAGACACAAGACGGCCAGGTAGTTGAGGCACAGAGGAGCATAATTAAGTTTTTTTTAAATTAATTAATTAATCCCACCCACCCCGCCATTTTTCTCCCCAGCTGTATCCGGCCAATTACCCCACTCTCCCGAGCCAGCCCCGGTTGCTCCTCCACCCCCTCGGCCGATCCGGGGAGGCGCTGCAGACTACCACATGCCTCTTCCGATACATGTGGAGTCGCCAGCCGCTTCTTTTCACCTGACAGTGAGGAGTTTCGACCGGGGGGGGGGGGGGGACATAGCGTGTGGGAGGAACACGCTATTCCCCCCAGTTCCCCCTCCCCCTCGAACAGGCGCCCTAACCGACCAGAGGAGGCGCTAGTGCAGCGACCAGGACACATACCCACACCCGGCTTCCCACCTGCAGACACGGCCAATTGCGTCTGCAGCGACGCCCGACCAAGCCGGCAGTAACATGGAGATTCGAACCGCCGATCGCCGCGTTGGTAGGCGACGGAATAGACCGCCACGCCACCCGGGCGCCCAGAGGAGTATAATATAACAACCAGCAGCATCAGAAGTGAACCGGGGAGCTGGTTCTGTGACTCTGCATTGCATCTCATCATGGGCCGCAGGACCGCCCTGGGCTTTGTGGGCGGCGGCGCCGTGGACCTTTAATGATCTGTTAGCCCACATCTGCAGTGCCCACAGTGAGATGATGAATGGACGGTTCGGTAGACGGGTAAAATAATGACAGACAACAAACGAGTGGGAAAAAAAAAACAAAGAGGCGGAAAAGCGAGAGCAAGCCTAACGGAGAACGAGCACGGGGGGCAGATTTAAATACTGTAGAAATCAATCAAACCAAAAGACATGTAATGAAATTATGAATTATGGATGATAAAATTACTCCCTAAACGGCACACACACACACACACACACACACACACACACACACACACACACACACACACACATAAATACACATTAGAGGAAGAAAATCAGCATCTTCCTCACTGTGTGCCATGCGTGTGGCGGTGTGAGTGAGGGCGTGCAGGAACAGATGTGGTGTGGGTCTTGATTGGTGTCGAGCACACTGAAATGAAAGGATTATTTGTGTGTGTGTGTGTGGGGGGGGGGGGGGGCGGCGCTGGTTACCTTGGAAACAGCAGGGCAACCGTCGCGGCGCACCGTCTCGATCCCCTTGGCGTCGAACACGGGCTCTTTCTGGTCCAGGCTCTCGTACATGTAGCCCACATAGCGCTTCTTTGTCTGGAGCACGCACGGCAGGTACAACTGAGACCCACACGAGCACGTACACACATGCACAGACACACACACACACACACACACACACAAAAAACCCTAAAAACACCGGCCAACAGAATGACACATGCCAGAAAATAGTGTGTTTGCAGACTAACATTTTACATACATGTCAGCATCAAAATACACACATGCTGTTCACACACACACACACACACACACACACACACACACACACACACAGACTGCCGGGGAACCTGGTCCCTGTCTGGACGAAGCGGTACCTTCTCGAACTTCAGCCTCACGGGCTTGGGGTTGGTCGCCGTCACCGCCTCGGCGATCTCATTGCCAATCTTGAAGGCTTGCTCTTTTGTGGCCCCCTTCAACAATACAAACATACTGCAAGAAAGACAAAGACACACACACACACACACACACACACACACACACACACACACACACACACACCGTGACCAGAAAAAGCGAAAGGACAGAGATTAATCATCTTCAAAGCTGTTTTTGAGCTAGCAGGAGCTTGAAGTGACCACTAGGGGCTGGATCTCCTCATGTCCCGCAGCATGTCGGCCTGTTGTCCTGCCCTGCCCGATGCCTTTTTTTAAATTCGGTATTTGGTGACTGCTGGATTTCCATACATAACATGAAAAAAAATACAACCGCTAATAATAAGAAAAATAACTCTTATTTGGCATCCAAGCCACGTTAAGAGCTTAACAAAAAGGATTATTAATTAATTAATTAATTGAATCATTAATTAAATCGTTAATTCTGCCACGCCGGGTGCAGGAGTTGAGGGGTAGCGCAACAGTTTAATGACGGGAATCAATTCACCAGAACTGGGGCGACGGGTACAAAACAACACAGGAGGCATGAAGCAGCCCGCCAACAGACGCCAACACAAAGCGACATGTATAAACCCGCAACAAGCCGGGGCAACAAGCCGGGGCAACAAACGCCTCCTGGACAGCTAATCAGGGCATGGGGCACAGGTGAGCCTTGGAAACCCTGACCGCACAACCATGACAAATTCACAGAAAAATGCAAATACACACAACTCACCTGTCAGTGTCTCCGTACACAACATGGGCGCCCCACTTCTTGGTGCCGTTGACCAGCTGGATGGCTCTCTCCAGAGTCTCCCGGGCTTTGTGCACAATGCTGTCTCCCACCTGCGGGCGCCACACAACCACAGTCAGCGACCCGCTCCTCGTTTTGTGGTTTATTTAAAGCCGAAAAGACGTTTTGTCTTGCGTTTCTTTTTTACCGTTTCATTTTGTTCTAGTTTAGCTACTAGCAGAGCATGGTGAAGGCCGTGCCTCGGTCAACTGTGTCCTGCACAAAACACCTCTTTAGTTCCCCCCTTCAAAAGAACTAAATACTATGACAATACTTCATTGATTAATAATTACATATTATTATTATTATTATTATTGTGGGATCCCCCCCCCCTTTTCTCCCCAGTGGTATCCGGCCAAGTACCCCACTCTTCCGAGCCGTCCCGGTCGCTGCTCCACCCCCTTTCTGCCGATCCGGGGAGGGCTGCAGACTACCACATGCCTCCTCCCATACATGTGGAGTCGCCAGCCGCTTCTTTTCACCTGACAGTGAGGAGTTTCACCATGGGGGCTACCAGGCGCCCTGACCAACCAGAGGAGGCGCTAGTGCAACGACCGGGACACATACCCACATCCGGCTTCCCACCCGCAGACACGGCCAGTTGTGTCTGTAGGGACGCCCGACCAAGCCGGAGGTCACACGGGGGATTGGAACCGGGATAATAACGACATATTATTACCATTACCTGGAGTCTTTATTTCAGCTTTGATTTTTCAAGAAAATAAATCTTTATGTGATCACACTGCCCGCTGTTTAACACAGACCTCAGCATCACATCTGTCAACTAGCTCGTTGTGGTCCTTTTTTAATGACACCATCTTAATTTGCAGTAGCAGCCAGACTATCTCAGAACCACGTAAACATGATGCTCTGTTTGCTGATGCACATAGAAACACTGGAGCGATTATTTATCCTACAGACAAAAAGAAAAATCAAATCAGCCCGAACGCTTTATACCATTTTGTTATGAGCACTGCATGTTTTATAGCCAGCTCTCATCTTATTTACACCATTATATTAATTAATATACTACGATTCTCAACAACTGTCGGTAAAGCGTGTAAAGTAAAGGTTTGGTGCTGATTGGCCAATCAAGATATGTCAATATCCATGACACTGTTTGATAAAAGCAGGACTTATCCCTATCCTGCTTCCACATCCCAGTATCCCAGCGACTGTATGGCTGGGGTCTATCATCCAGACACTATGGCAGAATTAAAAGACTGGGGTCCTGGTCCTGGTCTAGATCCAAGATGGCGGTCCTCAGAGGCTCTCTTACCTCCACGCTGGGCATGCGTCCGGAGTAGTTGGCGGCGGTGTAGCCGAACGTGACATTGGCGATGAGCTTGAGCCCGAGCTGCCTGGCGTCCAGCAGCCTGGTCAGGGCCTTGTCCTGCTTGTTGGCCTTCAAGGACTGCTTCACCATGATCCGCGTATTCAGGATCTCCTCCAGCATGCTCGGCAGGACACCCCTACGCACTGAGGACTAAAAACCAACGGGACGAGGGTAAGAAAAATGAGTAAGATCTTTAAGGCAACTGACATGATAACAGTCTTTGCTATCTATGCAGTTGCAATTCTAAAAAGTTAGATCCAAAAACATCTGTATGCTGTCCAACAGTTTGTAAGTAAACAAGAAGGTGAACGTAAGTAACGATTATACAATATCATGCAAAACAATAATTATTGTATTGCACCATCTCATCTCATTTCATGCTCAGCCGCTTCCCCGGGGTCGGGTCGTGGTGGCAGCAAGCTAAGTAGGGCACTCCGGACGCCCCCCCCCCCCAAGCAACGCCCTCCTGGGGGATCCCAAAACATTCCCAGTCCAGACTGGACATGTAGCCCCCCCCCCAGCAAGTTCTGGGTCTACCCCAGGGTCTCCTCCCACCTGGATGTGCCCGGAAAATCTCCAAAGGAAGGCACCCAGGGGGCATCCTAATCAGATGCCCGAACCACCTCAACTGGCTCCTTTCAACGTGAAGGAGTAGCGGCTCTATGCCGAGCTCCCTCCGGATGTCCGAGCTCCTCACCCTATCTCTGAGGCTGAGCCCAGACACCCCACGGAGGAAACTCATTTCAGCCACTTGTCTCGACGATTTCATCCTTTCGGCCACTACCCAAAGCTCATGACCATAGGTGAGGGCTGGAACAAAGACTGATTGGTAAATTGAGAGCTTTGCCTTCCGGTTCAGCTCCCTCTTCACCACAACGGTCCGGTACAACGTCCGCATTACTGCTGATATTGCACCAATCCGCCTGTCAATCTCCCGCTCCATCCTACCCTCACTCGTGAACAAGACCCCGAGATACTTGAACTCCTTCACTTGAGGCAACAACTCATCCCCAACCTGGAGGGAGCAATCCACCGTTTTCTGGTAGAGAACCATGGTCTCAGACTTGCCCCGAAACAGTGAAAATCTTCCCTTCTTTACATGTGAACCTTACAGTATCAGAGGCATCAATGTCCCACATAAATCATAAATATTCATAAAGAACCATTAAACCGAGGTAACAACAGATAAAACTGTGTCAATAAAGTGGTTTGTTGACTGATAATACAATAAAAAACCTGTATGTCACACAGACAAAACTACTCACTCGCCTCTTGCTAGCCAGGAATTTGTAGAATCACATCACCCCAAGGGGAGACGAGTCTTTGGTTCTGATCCCACAACCAGACCACACCGAATCCCCTTAACTCCACCATGCTGCAACATTCAGTTTCTCTCTCACAACGTCTGGAGACGAGCCAGTCTTTCCTTCCAAACTGACGTGACACCACCTGTTTCCACTAATCACCTCTCCTCTCTCGGGTTCAGAGATGCTCCAACTGGTACCAATCAGCTCGTATGCAGGCTCCGTTTCAAATGGGAGAACCTGCGGAGCTGCGGCTCTTCACAACCCATGACCACGTTTTGGAGACAACAGCTGTGTTGTGTAGTGGCAGCATGGGTGAAATAATTGGGGGAAGGATTTGATAATGGATGTGTAGTTTGATTAAGAGGGCTGCGGTTTCTTCTAGCTGTACTCTTAGCCTTCATGACCTACCGAAGAGGTGCAAAGCTGAGATGAACAAAAACAGGCCTTCGCCACTGGAAGACTTGACCATTTTCCTGCCATCAGACGGTGACTCATACAGTCGATGGGGTAAATGGCCTGATGCTTTCATTCTTTTTATGAACGGACACCAGAGGAGAAAAATCACAGGGCGGGGCAGGGGGGTCAGACATGCTGTACCTTGACGAAGGCGATGCCGTTGGGTGACACGGTGACGTGGCTGCGGAGCTGGTAGAGGAGCTCAGGGGGGACCCTCAGGGAGGTGCAGCCAAACTTAAACTCATCGGGCCTGAGACAGACACACACATGCAAAAACCCAAAAAGCTGATTGTATGCACAGATAAAACAACAAATGCAACATATATATATATATATATATGAATGATTGAAATGTTATTTTAACAAAAGTAGAATTCTTAAAAGAAAAAGTCTGTTTTGTCGTTCTTTGTTTTTGCTGTACTCTGTTTTCTTTTGTATATACTTGTTAAAAAAAAAAAGACTCTCCCAAGTTGGGGGATGACCTTATCGGCTCATTCTGAAAATGTCACCTCAAAAGATATTTAGGAGGAAAAAAAATGGCCAAGGTCTTGGAAGATTGTTGAGATAGAAAGCAAAACCTCGCGACAAACTGACATCTACTGAAGGCGTATGAAGACTCGGCAGCTGTCGACAGACGTGCAGCGTATCCGCTACCTTCCACTGTGAGCCGATTTTGATTTGTTGTTATGCACAATGCCGGATGATAGGTGGCAGCACTGAGGTAGAAATCACGAGCAGCCTTTCTGTGAGTCGTTACGTTTGTGATTGTGTTGTATGTGAGCGTTCGTTTGGGCGCCTTACGTTCCCAGGCTGTCCACGTGACCCAGGCAGGTGGAGAAACAGTAGTTGTAGGCGATGACGATGGAAGGGTAGAGCGACTGGAAGTCGAGCACCACCACCGAGTTGCTGTAAAAGCGAGACTCCGGTTCCATCACCAGCGGGATGGACTGGGGCGCCCTCTGCTGGGCACGCTGCTGTATGCTGGGTGTAACAGGGATGTAGTTCAACGGCTTGGCCACGCGCAGCATCATGGACTCCACACGGTACTGCGGGGGGGGGGGGGGGGGAGCAGAGATGAGACCTTCGTGAACCAGTCATGTCACATGCATACTAATGAATAGGAACTAAAAGTCAGTCTGTCTGTCCATCAGTGTCTCCCCACCAACCAATTCACCAATCCAGCTATCTCTACGGTCTATGAGAGCGACACAACTTTCTTCAGGGATGGATGGACAGACAGACAGACAGACAGACAGACAGACAGACAGACAGACAGACAGACAGACAGACAGACAGGCAGACAGGCAGGCAGGCAGGCAGACAGACAGGCAGGCAGGCAGGCAGACAGGCAAAGTGTAATTGATAACCATAATGAAGGGTTGGGTGTTGGAGAAGGTCAATGGTTTCACAAAGAAAGATGCTTGTGTTGATGATGATTGTAACTCCGGTCAACAGAGGACTCAGAGACCATCTAAATCACTTTGGTTTAACAGCCGACCCTGTTAAACCAAAGCCTGTGCGGTTCAGATGAGAGCCATCTATCTGGGCGGAGTTGCGCCTCTGAGACCAGACTACTTCCTGGTAGACTGTCGGATGAGCAGTCGTTGCTGTGCGACAAATGCAATTTCGGCTAGCCGGCAGAGTTAAGCTAGCATCGCTTAGCAACACAATTGAGTTTCAGGGAATAAAAACGGAATTATTTCAGGTGGAAAAGAGTTGCGCATCTCCCAGCGGCCTGTCCTTTATAGGTCCCGAGGCCGGGGTCCATTCACTTTCCATCGATCCCAGTCAAATTGAAACCGCAATTCACAGATAATGAGAGAGCCGGTGTTTTCACTTATTTCCTGATAGAGCAGGGGAAAAGAAATGTTGAATGGAAGAAACCCCCCAAAAATAACCGACTTCCTGTTTGCTGGTTTCACCCAATTCTCTCAGCGTCCCTCCGGCAGACAACTCAGAAGTGAACCGTTTTATCTCTGCCGGTGGAGGGTATACACAGGTATATGGAGTATACCCGCCTCTTTAGGTCGCGACCTCCTCAACAACCACTGATCTCTGCCCCTTTCCTGATACTTCATTTTGAATTAATGACATTACTAATGGGATGGGTTCATTTTTTTGGGGGGTGGGGGGATATTTCCCCTTTTTCTCCCCAGTTGTACTTGGCCAATCACCCCACTCTTCCGAGCCGTCCCGGTCGCTGCTCCACCCCCTCTGCCGATCCGGGGAGGGCTGCAGACTACCACATGCCTCCTCCCATACATGTGGAGTCGCCAGCCACTTCTTTTCACCTGACAGTGAGGAGTGTCACCAGGGGGACGTAGCGCGTGGGAGGATGATCACGCTGTTCCCCCCAGTACCCGCTCCCCAAACAGGTGCCCCGACCAACCAGAGGAGGCGCTAGTGCAGCGACCAGGACACATACCCACATCCGGCTCCCCCTCTCGCAGACACGGCCAATTGTGTCTGTAGGGACGCCTGACCAAGCCGGAGGTAACACGGGGATTCGAACCGGCGATCTCTGTGTTGGCAGGCAACGGAATAGACCACCATGCTACCCTAATGGCTTCATTTTGAACTTTTACTTTGATGCTCTAAAGTCCAAATGCATACCGATTTCCTCTGTTACATCGTTCTTCAACACGCCAAGACCGGTTCCTAGAAACCTCTGGGTGATGCGCGGCACAAAGCACCGAACGCTTAATTCGGATGAAATGGCGAGGGGAACTGGCCTGGCTGACGGACTCTCGGTTCCGGGTCAGTCGTTACCTGTGATCCACGGGTCAGAACGTGGTAGAACTGGATCCCGAACACTCTGGCCAGCTCGCTGGTTCTGCCCACAATGTCCTGCTGCTGCAGCAGCTGCGTGGTGCCACGGACACGGCTCACGTAGTGGTCCACCATCTTCCACCTGAAGTACACACAACAAAATACGCACATGATACACTGGAGTACTAATGATACTGAAATTGACAGTGTTTGTATCAGAGAGGTTTACAGATAGTGTGTGTGTGTGTGTGTTTGTGTGTTGTGTGTTGTGGAGTGATTTAGAGACACGAGGGAATAACCAGAAACAACTAACTGGACGAGCAGCCAGGGAGCGAAACGAGACATCTACAAATACACAGATCCCCACCGGTAGTGAACAGGAGCCGTGTCGATCGAAATAAATCGATTCTTTCAGAAAAGAGGCGGGAATCTGAAAAATCCTGAGACAGCTGAGTTATTAAGTCAACCATATGTCCTCTGAACTATAATCAGATTCCAACACAGCTCTATCTCCTCTTTTTCCCCCGCGGTCTCCTCCTCTTCCCTGCACCAGTCATTTTGTGGTCTTGGGTGAATGGCACAAACCTGTAGAGGTCGGTGTTGTGGTCAAACCAGTCGGAGAGGGTGCGAGGGCTGTACAGCGGGAAGCGCTGGTGGAGCACGTGGAAGGCCACATTCTCAAAACTGTAGTTGTTCAATGTCACCTGAGGGGGGGGGGGGGGGGGGACATATAAATCAGACACACAACTTTGCTTAACTCAAAATGTCCCTACAGCTAGAATTTACCAGAAGATTTACATGCAAACAAGCGTCCCTTTTTGTAACTTCCTGTCGCTGGCATATTCAAGATAACGGCTCCTCCGGAAAAATCCAAACCCGGAATACTTTTGTTTTTTTTGGGTGGGGATTTCCTCCCCTTTTTTCCCCCCCCAATTGTACCTGTCCTATTACTCCACTCTTCCCAGTCGTCCTGGAGGCTGCTCCGCCCCCTCTGCCAATCCAGGGAGGGCTGCAGACTACCACATGCCCCCTCCCATACACGTGGAGTCGCCAGCCGCTTCTTTTCACCTGACAGTGAGGAGTTTCACCAGGGGGCCATAGCGCGTGAGAAGATCACGCTATTCCCCCCCAGTTCCCCCTCCCCCCAAACAGGCACCCCGACTGACCAGAGGAGGCACTAGTGCAGCGACCAGGACACACACCCACATCCGGCTTCCCATTCGGCCCATTGTGTCTGTAGGGACGCCTGACCAAGCCAGAGGTAACACGGGGATTCGAACTCGTGAGCGCGTCATTAGTAGGCAACGGAATAGACCGCTACGCCACCTGAACGCCCCCGGAATGCTTTTGTGGTCGGCAATTATAATGGTCAGTCTTAGTTAGGATGGACTTCCCCAGGAAAATTGAAGATGAAGACGTGCATCACATCTTATGTCCTCGCTGCAGCGGCCGAGTGAAGAAGAGCAGTACAGGCAGGTGCAGACGAGTCTGATGATCAAATGAGCTTGTTGTGGCTAACAGGCACATGGGCAGACCAAGCCCGAACCAAATCTTTACCAACAGATAAGACACCCCAGTAGCTAAAACTGACGTTTTCTTCCAGTTGGCTTTTGATGCTACAGAGTGGATGAACACCGTTCACAGCCCACCAGCTAACATCACCTCTGCACTGAAATGACCCGCGGGGCAAAACGTGGCATTCAGAGTCTGGTCCCTGCAGGGCCTGCGGCATTGATTTTCGTTGTTGGCTCCACTGACCAGAGAATCACAGGACCTAATAACCCCAGTTGTTTTTTGGATACCCCCCCCTTTTTCTCCCCAAGCTGTCCCGGTCGCTGCTCCACCCCCTCTGCCAATCCGGGGAGGGCTGCAGACTACCACATGCCTCCTCCCATACATGTGGAGTCGCCAGTCGCTTCTTTTCACCTGACAGTGAGGAGTTTCACCAGGGGGACAAAGCGTGTGGGAGGATCACGCTATTCCCCCCAGTTCCCCCTCCCCCCGAACAGGCGCCCCCAACTGACCAGAGGAGGCGCTAGTGCAGCGACCAGGACACATACCCACACCCGGCTTCCCACCGGCAGGCATGGCCAATTGTGCCTGTAGGGATGCCCGACCAAGCCGGAGGTAACACAGGGATTCAAACCGGTGATCCCTGTGTTGCTAGGTAACGGAATAGACCGCCACGCCACCCGGACGCCCCATAACCTCAGTCTTTATCCCTATCTACTCCTCTGCGTTGGGAGTAGGTTGATACTGTAGCTTTTAAGAGCGCCCCCTCCTTCAGTATTCTCCACATTTCTTCCAACAAAGTCAAAGGCTGACGAGCCTGCCCTAGTTCCCGAACCCAAATTAATGCCCGCGTAATTAACGACCAAATCCCTTAACTCCCTTGCCTACTTGATATTCCTATGGAGATGGGTAGATTTCCTTTGTTAAAGTTTAAGTTTCCCAACCTTACAATGTTACGTTATCTCCCTTTTGTTGCTTTAAGCGAGCATCACACCAATTCACAGTCCTTGCGTGTGCACACTTGGTGATCAATAAAATTTGCAGTTACCTCGGACATAAATTAAAAGATGCAATTATCAGTGCCGTGACAGGCCACCAGCCATGATATATCACCAGCAGTACAAAATACATAAATCTCCATTTTCTCTCTGCATACATTTGTGCTTCCTCATCAGACTGCCCCAAAATTCACATGCAGCACAAGTAAAACACACATTTTAATAACTCTTATTTCCACAGAACATCTAAACCGCTGAAGGAACATCAGTAAAGTCACAGTAAAGTCAGGGTAGACGCCATATAACTCATCTGTGGAACTGCAACCAACACTTCAAAATGTGACCCCGGTGTTTCCTGGTCAACAGCCCCGAATTATGGTGGCTCATGTAAGGAGGAGGGACGGGGTACGAGGTCACGTGGGGGGGGGGGGTCACACCTACCTCAGTCTTCATCACCCTCCACAGGTTGAGGGTGATGCGGCCGATGATGTTGATCTCGGTCATGGTGTCAGCACCGTATTCGTCCCTGTCTGCTGTGTAGCGGTTCTCTTTGGAGTCCCCTGAGGACAGCAGGACAGCAACACAACCAGTTACGGACTCCGGTTTCAGTCACACACATGAGTATGCGCACACTTACATGGCGACCCACGGAAATTGTTACTTGCACGAACAGGCGAGGACTTGTTTACCCATACACAAACACTTCAAATTCAAATGTTCCCCCTTGCACAAACACTCATTCAACAAATTAATCACAGTTATGTGCGCCAAGTGCATGTGCACCTCCCGGATGGGGATGAGTCCACCTACAGGTGGCGCCAAACTTGGCGCTCAATGCTCTAAAGACAGTTGAGATGGTTGTGGACCTTAGAAAGTACCCAGCCCCACCCGCCCCCATCACCCTGTGTGGCTCCACAGCCGACACTGTGGAATCCTTCCGCTTCCTGGGCACCACCATCGCCCAGGACCTCCTCACTCACCATCAAGGCACAGCAAGGGTTGTACTTCCTGCGGCAGCTGAAAAAGTTCAACCTGCCAACGCCAATCACGGTGCAATTTTACGCTACCATCACTGAGCCCATCCTCACCCCCTCCCCCACTATCTGGTACGCTGCCGCCACTGCCGAGAACAAGGGCAGACTGCAGCGTATCATTCGCTCTGCTGAGAGGGTGATTGGCTGCAACCGGCTGTCCCTCCATGGCCCGTACCCCTCCAGGCGAGAAGGAAAGATCATGGCCGACCCTCCCCTCCCGGGCCATGGTCTCTTCAAAACACTCCCCTCTGGCAAGAAGTCAAGGTCTATAAAAACCAGAACCTCATGCCACAAGAACAGCTTCTTCCCTACAGCAGTAGGCCTTCCTAACAAGCCCCCAGACACTCGCAGATCCTGACACTGCCGCCCACCCACCCCCACCCCCACCCCCCTTCTATCTTCTCTGCTGTGCTCTCTGTATATATGGACACACCGCATAAAACGTCTTCAAAGTCTAACTAACGTTTTTGCAAACGAAGCTCCTGGCACGCGGTGCCGGGCATCAGGAGCTGCCACATGGGCTCGCACCTGTTGCACCCTACTTTCATTTTTGCTTTATACTATATATTTTATTTATCATACTTTTTAACTTTCATCTCTACTATTTACTGTTAATTTTTCCCTCTTGCACCAACGTAGCAAGACAAACTCAATAAACCTGATTCTGATAAACACGGCAAACATGAGCACGGCGGCACAGTGGTTAGCACGGTCGCCTTCACAGCAAGAAGATGCTGGGTTCAAGCCCGGGCCGGGGTGGCCCAACCTTGCGGGTCGTCCTCTGTGTGGAGTTTGCATGTTCTCCCCGTGTCTGCGTGGGTTTCCTCCGGGGGCTCCGGTTTCCTCCCACAGTCCAAAGACATGTAGGTCAGGAGACTCGGCCATACTAAATTGTCCCTAGGTGTGAATGAGTGTGTGTGTGTGTGTGTGTGTGTGTGTGTGTGTGTGTGTGTGTGTGTGTGTGTGTGTGTGTGTGTGTGTTGGCCCTGTGATGGACTGGTGGCCTGTCCAGGGTGTCTCCCCACCTGCCGCCCAATGACTGCTGGGATAGGCCCCAGCATCCCCCACGACCCCGAGAGCAGGATAAGCGGTTCGGATAATGGACGGCTGGACAACAAACATGAGTGCCGCATGCACATACACGCATAACAAACACACTCCCAAAGATACATGCACACTCAACCAGACCCCAAACACACACAAGTGAGCAAGCGAGTACACACACACACACACACACACACACACACATACAACCAGTCTGTTGTTTTGGACGTAAGCTGCTTCGCAGTGGAACAAAGGGACTTGGGGAGTTTTTGTGCGAAACAACATAGGAGCAGGCACACGCACACACACACACACACACACAAACTTCATTTGATAGGACTTAGCTCTTAACACCCACGCCTCGCACCGCCAGATTCAATAATCCACCAATAATTACTTTTGCAAAATCCGGCGTGTTGAGAAATATGCGGCGGTGTGCTCAACGAGTGCCTGCATCAATTTATGGACGCACCCTAGCGTGTCGCCACCTCTTTAAGGAAGAGAAGAACTTAATATTCTGCCGCCGGCCCACATTTTACCGGGTGAAGGGTCAGAGGGAGGCGTGTTGGGGCACCGTGCGCAAGATGACGAGCTTAGCGAGAGATTCTTTCTCGTGCACGGATTTATTAGATGGAGAGACAGACGGTGAATTGCGGGAAATGGTAATTTGCCGTGACTGCTCTCTTGGCTGAGAGGTTGTTCTGTTTTAGTCTATTTAATTGGTGGGGGGGGGTGGGGGGTAGCGTGGACAGATGGAGGACAGGGTCACTGCTGGTCTTACCTGGCACCCGCGACAGCTGCTGGCACAGGTCCACCCCCAACGCCGATGCCCTCTGAAGGAGGTAACCCCAGGAACGCATCTGCACCTCGTAACCCACCAGGATGTCCGGGTCGAACCTGCCAGGACAAAGCCCCATTAGCATTGTGATGGGGTGGGGGGGGGCAGGGACGTGAACAGTTCTGGTCCATAACCTTACAATCCAAGTCCAATTTGAGAAAAAAACAATTGCACTACATCACAAAAGTGTTTGTGGTTGTAATATGAACATACCCCACACAGAGTTTTAAAATAAAATACACACAAATATATATCTATATATATTGTTTTGAACCATATTGAATATTTGTGACAGTCCTAATACCTGGACTTTTTCTCCCACCAATAAATGATCATTTATCACCTCAGTTTATGATGTAAGCACAGCCGGAAGCCTCTGGAAGGGTCGGGTACTACAGTACTATCAGGTACTACAGTACTATCAGGTACTACAGTACTATCAGGTACTACCATACTACCTACTTCGAACCCCTGTCAGACCTGCTGGACCACACACACCTTCTCATGATGGTCACCAGCTCCTGGAACAGCTGCTTCTCGTCACCTGTGTACGTCACCTGCAGCCCGGAGACGCCCGACCTGACCAGCAGGGGCGCTGTTCTTCGATTACCTGACGAGGACACCGATACAAACACACGCGTTAGGCTGCCTTTATGCTCTCAAACGGGATTTCCAAACACCCATCCAGCCCTCCGTCTATCTATCCGGCGATACATCCACCCATTCCTTTATGATTTACTGCAGCACCAGTTTGACTTTTCCATTAACATGTAAACAGGAAGAACCGTTTGCTAATCTTTGCTAGCAGACTGTGACAGGGGTTTTTATCAGCCTGTGCAAATCAAACCAATCAAGATATGTGTGTCACCTCGACCGTCGCTTTGGGGATCCTTCTCCACCACGATGGCACCGGTGAGCTGGCTGTGGTCCGAGTCCGGGAAGGGAGCGTCAGAGTTGAGGCAGTAGAATAAGGCACATATGGGATCAAACTCCGGGTCGGGCTCCAGGTCACGTCGGGTCCGTGCGTGGAGCTCCATGCTCATCAGCGTCAGGTACTGAACCTGGACAGAGACGATAACAGCACGTTATAAACATTTCAAAGGAAACAAGCAAAAGGCTTTAATGTTGTGCTTTTAAGTGTTTTATAACACTTTCGGCATGTGATTTTTTTTTTTGTAAGCTAGCGGGCCTCTCATGTTTCACTTTTTTTAATGATTGTGACTGATTTTGAGTTTTATTTGGATATACATTAAATAATTATGTATGATTACATGTTTATTTCATATCTATTGTTAAAGCACTTTGTAAAATGTGATTCAAAAAATGTCATCCAAATAAAGTTTATTAGTGTTTCTGCCCACTTTCAATTGTCAGATTAAAAAAAAAACATCTTTTCAGGATGCATTTCCTCACCTTGTGGTCAAAATCCGTCTCCTCTACTCAACCAGTTGCTTAAAAACCTCTCTTCCTCTCTTCTAGACTTTTATTCACTTTTTTTGTTTTTAAAAGAATCCCCCCCCCCCCCCAACTCTCGATTGTACCCAGCCAATTACCCCATTCTTCCGAGCCGTCCCGGTCTCTGCTCCACCCCCTCTGCCGATCCGGGGAGGGCTGCAGACTACCACATGCCCCCTCTGATAAATGTGGAGTCGCCAGCCGCTTCTTTTCACCTGACAGCGAGGAGTTTCGCCAGGGGGGCGTAGCGCGGGGGAGGATCACACTATTGCCCCCAGTTCCCCCTCCCCCCCGAACAGGCGCCCCGACCAACCAGAGGTGGCACTACTGCAGCGAGCAGGACACACAACCACATCCGGTTTCCCACCTGCAGACACAGCCACTTGTGTCTGTAGGGATGCCTGACCAAGCCGGAGGTAACACGGGGATTTGAACCGCCGATCCCCGTGTTGGTAGGTAACGGAATAGACCGCCACGTCACCGGACCCCCCGTTATTCAATTTTTTTACAGTTCTCTACAGTACTTGAGTTTGTTCTCCTTTTCCACTCATCGTAGCCTCACACAGCCAGAATTATCTCCACACTTCGTTTTAGCGTTGTGTCAGCACTGGAGAAATTAATTAAGCTAATTACACTCATCTGACGAGTGACATACAACTCCCATTTGCTGAAGGCCCGCAAAATGTAAGTGTAAATGCATTGCATGAGCTTCCGTAGAGAATGGGTCATTGAGGGGAAAACCTCCTTTTATAATATTGTAATTATGACAAAATTCACTTCATATATATATATATACACACATCTGCTTCACACTGGTTCTAACCGCAAGTGCATCTTGGGAAATAAAGGTCTGAATTAAGACACCTCACCCGACTTAATGTAGACATCACTTTTACGATCATCTGACATGGTGCAAAAAAATTCTATTCCACTTTCAAAGCAGGTTGAATCAGTTCATCTGGATACAAAGTTAATCTGTCGATAAACATTGTATCCAGATGAACTGATTCAACCTGCTTTGATTCTCTTACCTGGATTACTGAGCATGCATCAAGACATCTATTCCACTTTGCTTGTTTGTTTGTTTTTTTTTGTCAAATTTTAAACATATATATATATATATATATATATATATGTTACGTTATAATAACATCAAAAAACATAACAAAGTGACTCATACCCGACTAATCCCGCCAGCAAGTGATGATTGTGAGTAGTTTTTAGAGCCAGGTGCCCCTGGCAGAGCAACATGAGCAAAGTCACCAGCTCTGCTGGCACAACTTGATCATGCTTACATTTGGTAGGTTGTGCGCTTACTCTGAAGATTATAATGCGAGTAAAATTAAGGTGCTCCTCGTACTATTACACTTACACTCAGACTAAGGACTAAGTCCAGCTGTATTCATGCATTACAAACACAATCTTCTGTGTTCATGCAAATATGTTGGGTGAGAGAGCAGCCATGTTTCCATTAAATCTTTATGAAAATTTAAAGCTAACTCGTTTGACAAGTGAGAAAGATTCAAATGCTTACCAGGCATGTTTCCACTGGCTGGTTTCAAACTACATAACAATCTCCCTGTGTGCAGGATTATGTCGATAAAAACAATAAAAAGAATATTTACAATTGGAGAAATAACTAGAAATCCAATTCCATTGCTCTTTATTCCCAGGTCAACTTTTTCCATTTTGTAGTAGTGTAACTTGTTTTCTGGGATATTTAGTTCCTTTACCCCCGCAATCTTTTTTCATTTCTGTTCAGCTTTTTAATGCAACACTTGCAGTTTTGTAAAACTCTGTAGTCCAAGAATTGGATAAAAAGAGCTTGATGAAAATGCTGCTAATGTGAAATATTGTTTATGTGTTTACATGTGTAAAAAAAAAAAATCAAGGCTGTGTGTGTGTGTGTGTGTGTGTGTGTGTCTCACCTCATGCAGAGCTTTGGCCTCCTGCAGATTCTGCATGCTGACTTTGAATCCGTATGAATTACTGATACTGGGGCCCTCGATCCCAGAGTTGTCCTTCTTTGGCACATTCAGAGCAGCGAACTGGTTCTGTGGAAAGTCAAGAGCACATCAACAACGGTCAGGTGACAACAAAAGCAGATCGAATGCACATTAAAAACCACTAAGAAGACTCGTAAACTGAATTCCAAGCCGTTTCTCTACACAGATGAGGCACTGAGTTGAGGTAGGGTCTTGAGCTGAAGGAATAGCCCCCCTCCCCCCCATTCTGACCCATCCTAGTCCCGATACACAAACCCAATGCTACAATATCAAACAATGTCTTTGATTAGACTTGAATGTAGGGCTATTTTTTGGGGGGGGGGATCCCCCCCCCTTTTTTCTCCCAATTGTATCCAGCCAATTACCCCACTCTTCCAAGCCGCCCCGGTCGCTGCTCCACCCCCTCTGCCGATCCGGGGGGGGGGGGGGCTGCAGACTCCGCCAATACATGTGGAGTCGTCAGCGGCTTCTTTTCACCTGACAGTGAGGAGTCTCGCCAGGGGGAGGTAGCGCATGGGAGGATCACACTATTTCCCCCAGTTCCCCCTCCCCCTTGAACAGGCGCCCCGACTAATCAGAGGAGGCGCTAGTGCAGCAACCAGGACACATACCCACATCCGGCTTCCCACCCACAGATGCGGTCAATTGTGTCTGTAGGGACACCCAACCAAGCCGGAGGTAACACAGGGATTCGAACCAGCGATCCTCGTATTGGTAGGCAACGGAATAGACCGCCACGCCAACCAGATGCCCCGAGTGTAGGGCTATTTGATGTGGGGACTAAAGAGGCAACACTTATACACTGACCTTCATCTGTGTTGACAGTAATACTCTTCTCAGGGGCTCTGCTTGGCTCCTCCTCCTCTGTTGAAGTCTCTGGGACAAGGGCTCCTCTGGAACAGAAAATAGGATGATGGGAACGGACGTGGAGCCGTAGAGGATAGGAGCAGCTGTGAAGGTTAATAACACTATTGCACATGGAGGATTTGCTTACATTAAAAACCATTCAGGAGAATTATTTGATTGAAAGAAATTCAAAACCCAGCACACTTGATTAGTCAATTATACAGCCTTTGTTAACAGTGGCCATAAAAATGGGACACTTTGAAGGAAGAGGTTTTTTTTCAATACATAAAAGAGAGAAGATTCAGTTAAGATGTGTGCTGTCATTAATTTAAATCACCCTTTGTCCTTTGTTAAAAGGGCAGAACATAAGCCATGGCTGTCAACGGCCAGTACAGAAGACACAAAATGGCCTTTCTTACCTTCAGTCATGGGAGTACTGAACATTGGCTCCAGGTCTCCCCCACTCCCTTTCTGCCTCCTAAGGAAGGGGGTGCTGTGGAGAAGGTGAGGACTGATCCTGCCCTCTTCCCAGTCACTGCTGGGTAAAGGCGAGGGAGTGTGAAGCAGTCTCTCCCCTGTCCTCTCTGGGGAGGTGAGGAGTCTTGGTGAGGGCATCTCTGGAGACCCCACCCCACCACTTTGCACCGCTACCCCGTCTGGTCCTGACAGGCTGTACTTGGAAGAAGCCTGCCATGGAGGGAGATCTGGGGAGTCTGGAGAGCTGGTTTCACCTTCACCCACCTTCTCCCCTTCTTCCTTGGGGGTCAAGACACCTACAGCCAACACGGGACTCACCACCACGGGGCTGCCCCGAGAGCTGGCGTTGTCAGGAGCAGGCATTTTTAAAGACAGCAAGTGTTTCCTGCCTCTACGAGTGGATGCTGTTTCCCGCTGTTTGTCCTCTGCCCCTGGGCTGCTGATGGCAGCTGAAGAGTCGGGCCTCTCTGAGAGCATGTCCACAACCAGCCCATCCCTTTCCTTTATGTTTCCCACCTCTCTCCTTCCTCTCTGCAGATGCTCGTACTGTTTCCTGGCTTCCAGCCACAGCTGCACACGCTCCCGGCTTGGGGGGTTCCTGCAGGGCAGCAGGACCACCTTCTGGTCCCCTTTGGACAAGGACGGGCCCAGCTCCGCATGCTCCTCACTTGCGGCCGATGTCTTGTCTCCCTGGGGGCGGGTGGTGGTGGTGGAGGAGAAGGGAGCAGAGGTGGAAGGGTTGGTCATGGCAGAGAAGGCGGTCTTCCAGAAATGGAGCCCCTCCAGGCAGAGGTCCCCATTAAACTCAGCCAGCTCCTTCACCAGCCTGGTGCCCACTGTCAGCTTACGGCCACCAACCTCCCTGGGGGGATGGAATGGGGAAGGAGTGGGGGGGGATGTGTGATTAATGACTTATTACAATTTACACACGGCTCTAATATATCAAAACCCTAGAAGAGTAGAACTTATTTTCATAAAATAAGAATCTCTGGGATATTCTATCAAATAAATTTACTTCAAGCATAAACTACATTATATTACATAACCTAACTGCATTTTATCAGTATACATGTCTATTTATAGAGGATACTGTATTGATATTTTACTGCTGTAATAGATCAAAAACTTAGAAGCACCGAATTATTCAAATACACTACAGATTATGGAATATTCTATCAAATAATACGTCATCTATACAATAAAACATATATATTAGAATACAGTTATTTATAGAGGATGCTTTTCAAATATTTTCTCATTGTAATAAATCAGTTTACAATTTGTTATTTAAATGTAGTAATGAACTCTGGGATATTCTAGATTTGATGAATAAATTACAACTATGTATCATCCAGAAGGTACATCTCCTGCAGAAAATGTGTGTGTCTGCTTAATAGCAGAGGCAAAATGGTTGCTTGGGCATCACAAGATGACTTTAACTCCATTACAATCACAATATAGCCCATAATAACCAGGATATAGGCCATTATTACCAGCCAGTGATTAAATGATCCTCTTGGAAGACTTAAAATTGTTTTGTCTTTCAATGGCAAGAAAAAAAAAAAAGTTAAATTTTCAAAAAGGTGTTCTGAATTTCAAGAAGTTGACTCAATCTGCTGATCCCCTAAAGTAGCTTCGTGTTTTAAAGTTTGAATGGCGTTTACATAGCACTAATAAGTCCAAATTTTTTTGTGGGGAATGAGGAAACTTTATATCTATGTAAAGTAAGCAGCACATAGATGCTAATTTTTCATATGCAGAAGTAGTTATTGCAACAAAAGTAACTTGAAAGCTCAATTCCAACACAAATGTGTGCTCATAGCTGTGTAAGTGTTGATAAGGTGGTTACAGTGGTTTAAAGTAGTATTATGAATTGAGATGTGACCTCACCTGCCCTCTCCAACTCAGGAGATTCTTAACGTTCAACAATTAATTTCAAACGAGAAACTTTTTCACAAAAAAATATATCAAATAGTAAACATAATTTCAAAGAGCTGAATACATTCGCACATCTCCATAAACAGCTGAATGTTTTAAAGTTTGAATGGAGTAGAATAAATTTTTAAAGAAATCAAAAACAAAGGGAAAAATAGGGTCAACTTCATGAATGCGTGAGTTTTTAGCTTTTAAGCTAGCTCACTAATTGCTGCTGGACTAAGACAAGAGAAACGTGATGATGTGTGGTGCTGCTGTGCATGGTCTCACATGGGTTTCCCTGGGGCGTCGGAGGGGTCGCTGCAGAAGGGCTCTTGGAAGGTGGCCTCTGACATCTCCAAGTCCTGAAGGGTGCTGAGGATCTCCTCCCGGCTTGGAGGGGACATGAGCGGCTTGAGGATGTGGGCTCCCCCTCCCACCCCTCGGAGAAGCTGGCTGGCTCTCACCTGGGACAGTGAGCTGATGGAGCGAGGAGAACTGCTGGGTGTGGTGGACGTCAGGGCATCGATCCCCTCCAGGAGGTCCCCTGTTGGGGAGCTCTCATTCTCCACATAGGAAATGGAGCTTAAACGCATTGGCTCAATGGAGTCAAAGGCTGAAAAGAGCAGCTCTTTCCGCTCACAGTGAAAGTCTTGAAAGGGGCTGAGGCTGTGGGCTTTACCTAAAGAGGAACCCCATTCCCTTCCCCTGAGGATTTTCTCAGTGTCTAAGAAAGTGAGGTGACTGGATAACGACTCTCCGTTCTCTGGCCTATCAAAGAGGTCTGGACTGAGAGGCCTAGTTTTGTGCCAATCAGAACGCCTTTGAAGCTCCTCTCCTTGCGCAGATAGTCTCCTCTCAAAACCCAGCGGCAAGGCAGGGACCGCCTCCTGACTGACATCACTCAGAAACTTGAGTGGCAAATTTTTATCAGTCAGAACAAACTGACTGCCTGCATACGGGCTGGAGAACTCGGTCTGATCAATGGCATTAATGTCAAAATTGTAGTTGTGTGGAAGTTCCGGGGACAAGCTGTCCTCTATGAAGTAGCAACTGTCTAGTCCTGGGTCTGACAGAAAGATGGGGCTATCATCGACTACGAAGGCCTCCTGCTTAACTGGCAGCTCTGGCTGAGAGCTGCTTCCTTTGACTTTCTTATTTCTTGGTTTCTTCTCCTTTGGAGCAGTAGATCTTTGGGCCCGAGGTTTTCGAGGGTTGGAAGCAGGGGCTCTCCTGGATTTAGCAGGCTTGGAATTGGGATCTAGTGTCGCTGGCAGTTCAAGTGTGGTGTTTGTGGAGCTCTCTGTGCCAACGGCTTGTAGAGGAAGGGCCTTTCCTTGCTGCTGCTTCTTCTGCAAGAGCTTTTTCAGGACAGCTAAGCCAGAGGGGGTCTCCGACAGTGTGGGGATTTCCCCATTCCTTGGGCCTGAGTGTGGGAAGGCTCCTACTTTATTGTCTGGCAAGGATCCAGGTAATGGTTTCACCTGAGCATCCATGCACTTCACAGTTACAGCCTCCGCCTTGACTATGGTGGTCTGGCTACAATCAGTCTGCAACTTATCTGACTGTGAGAAGCTTTGGTTGACCTCCATGATGGAAGTCTCACAGTCCTCGACCTTTGGTTCTATAAACTGGACAAATGAAAGAGAGTCTGATACAGATATCAACTCAGAGCTGTCCTGGCTGGGTCTAGCTATGCATGCTTGCTGCTGAAAGGGAGGAACCTCTTGAGAGGTGTTATTTGAATGAGTCAGTTCCTTCTCAGGGAAAATAAGCTCTGAGCTGTGACAGTCTTTACTTCCTGAACAGCAATTGGGTTCTGGAACCTTGACCTTTTTACGTGACCTCCTAGTCCTTGAGGTGGTGGTTGAGCTGCCTGCGCCCGCTTCTGCTTTTCCCGTCTCTTTCTTTCTCCTCCTAGGGGCAGTGCCACAGCTCCGCCTTGTATTCTCCTTTTTGGCTTCATCTTCTTCAGGAAGTTTGCTAGCAGCCTTGTTTACTCTGCTCTTAGTGTTTATGGATTTCTTAGGTTTGGCAGTTCGACCTTTACTGCGTGATCCTTTGGCTGAAGATGCTACAGGGGGGGGATCATGGAGGACAGAACTGAGACATGGGTCTCTGAGTGGGTTAATCAGCTGGTCTGAGGACCCGGTGTCCATAAGGGGGTCACTGGGGGACCAACAGCGAGGAGGGGTGGAATCTGTAGGGCTAGGGCACCTCTCAGAGAGGTAGCCAAGCTCTACCATGACATCCTTGTATTCCAAGTCATGGTCATCCGCTAGCTCACAGTAACAAGGTCGAGGTGGGGGCAGGGAGGGCAAATTCAGGCCTCTCTGGCAGCTTTTAGTCCTTTTTACCCTTTCACCCTGTCTAACGCGAGGTTTGGAGGAGGTGTTGACCACTTTCTTGGTTGCAGAGTTAACCTTTGTCTTTCGTTTTGGGTGTTTCTTAGCCTTTGGCTCAGTGATGGGAAACTTGATGGCAGAAGACTCCGGAACCTTTGGCCAATAATCTTTAAGAGGGGCTAGTTTGTTGTACTTCTCCAGCTTACCTGGTGTTAGCACCACTGACTGCTCCTCTACATTCACTTTGGCCATCTTCACCAGCATGTTTTTCTGCCCTTTAAACCTGTTGATGATGATGTACTTGATAATAATGGGGGGATCCTTCTTGCGCCGTTTCTGGCACTTTACTTCCTGTCCACTGGGGATGTGGCTATCCTTAAGTGGGTTTTTGATAGAGAGGGGGTTTTTAAACCGGGAGGCACCTGAGTATTCTCCATCCTCGCTATCATAGCTCATCTTGCGTTTTGCTCTCAGAGTGTATTTGCTACCAGGCAGCCCTGAGGTCTTAGTGCAGGTGACTTTAGAGGAAAGTTCAGGCAGTGGGTCTAGCCTGTCCTCCACTGTGGCTTTAGCTGATTCACAACTACTGGAAATAGTTGGGGGCTCAGGGGCAGGGGGCTCTGGAAGTGGTTCTGGCTGTTCAGTTACTTGCTTTTCTTGATTAACTGGCTCCTCCTTTATGACTGGCTCTACCTGCATGACAAGTTTATCTTTCACCTGCAAGTTGTCACTGATTAGCTTGTCTTCTGTGACAGATGTTTCCATATCCATACTTGAGGGACAAACAGGTTTGATGGAGGTGAAGCCAGTACTGACCTGGCTGATGGAGGCAAGGCTATCATCTGCAGTTACCTTATTCTTCTGTGCTGTTGCCCCAGGCCTCCTCTTGCTTAGTTTCAATCTGGACCTCCGCGACTGGGCCTGTTCCAGCTTGCTGCAGGGATCATGCAGTTTGTTGCCTCCGCCCTTTTTCCTGCTGAGACAATTGGACAGAATGACACTGGGGAAGAACTTGTAGTGTGCCTCCTGTTGGGCAACAATGGTTCTTTCCGTCTTATTCTCCTGGTAGTCCTCGTACCTGATCTTGAGCTCGCCGATGTCGCCCTCCTCGCTGTCCTGGCCTATCTCTTCCTCCCGAGGGGCCAGGAACTCGTTCTCCTCCATGGGAGAGGCAGCTGATGGAATGTTCCTTAAGACAGGACTTTTGCGCTCTTTCTGGTTCAGCTCCAGCTCAGACTTGGTAGAACAGTTTCTCAGCTCTGAGTAGCACAGAGAGAAGGTCCGGTGATTCTGGAGGATGGACAGACAGTTCTTCTCTACATTCTTTATACTGCCATACTTCTTCCTGCTCTGTGTGATCTTTCTGTTGCCAAAAGGAAAGCCGTCTAGATCCGTCTCATCCAGCGGCATTGTCGTCTTCTTCTCATAGGTGTAAAGGGGGCAGACGTCCTCCTTGTTTGCACAGATCTGAGAGACCTCGGTGTGATTGGCAATCTTGCAAGGGATAGGGTGCTTGACTGGTGGGATATAAGGGATCTCTTTATTCACCTTGAACCCCGTTGAACATTCACTGCTGCCGTCCTGGTTGCTCTTGGAGAGGAAGTGTTTGTCAGCTGGTTTCTCTGAATCCAGCGCGCGTGCCTGCCTGTGCTCAGGGTGCTTGCATTCAAGTAGGACCTTGGCTGAGGAGGGGGTCTCAAGGTGGACCATCTCCCCGCGGAAGGGGTTCCTCTTGGCCAAGATCTTATCTGTGACCGTGAGAGACGAGTGAGTCCTGGAGCCGCTGTCTGTTAACGATGAATCTGGGGGGGGGGGGGGGGGGCAGAAGAGAAAAAAGATGGGTTATTAACTACACCAGGGATCAAACAAAGGTACATCTAGCAGATGCACTTGTCTTTTTTCAAAATAAAATATGGTATCTGATTTTAAAAATTGTGCTGTTGCGACTGAGGCTAGCAGAGGGTAAAGTAGATTTGAGTTGGGGAGGGCTGTGTATAACAGCTCTCTGTGGGTCTGGAACCCTTAAATATGTACGGTACCACTGTTATCAAACCCCTAGTCTGATCTCGGGAAGCTATGGATCTTTAGGACACAGAAACAAAATTCAGAGAAGAAAAACTGACATTTATGGGTTATCTCATCACATCTCGAGGCACAACTCACCGCTGCTCTCGTCCGCGGCCCCATCAAGCTGGGGGATGGACAGGTTGGCGAACAGCACACTGTTCCCACTCCATTCCATCTCCTCATCAGAGGATTCCTGTGGCTCATCACTGAAGCTGTCCTCTGCCTCTTTCACACCTGGCCTGGAAAGGCGGAGATGACGGTAACACTGATTAGATAACACATGGCTCAAGGCGGACAACTGACATTTCACTGCTTGGTGCCTTTGTTTACCTCTGTCTGAACTAAGACACAGGTACACAAACCAAAGGCTTTGAGGGAAATGTACAATGTACTTCTGTGGGTCAAGAATACAAATCAGATTCATCATTTTGTTAGATTTACATATTTTGTTTGTTATGAAGTGCAATGTATAGGCACTTTTGTTTTTCTTTTTATCTCACCAGTACAAGTAAGTAATTTGTTTCTCTTTTTTGTAAATTCCATTTATTCACTGTGTTCTTACCAGTTTGCTTCTCTTTTTTATCAGTGTATATAAACATTGTTCTGCATCCGTTATCTTTTGGTCATGCCTCTATATTGAGCTCACGGAAAGCAAGAAATTGAAAAAGAAAACATACTGGACCAAGGGCAATCAAACTGATAATATCAGCCTTTTAATCAAAGATGTTTTGAGGGAGCCAATATCTAGCAAATCCATTTGGTATACAAGAGATAAAGACTTGGTTGCAGGGAAAAAAAGGACCCTTTAATAAGAATTTTCAAACGAGGTGAAACAACATGCCTTCTTGTTGTAGAGTTTTCTGGAGGGTCGCTGTCCCATCTCTGTGACATCACTATGCTGAGCTCCGCCTCTTCCTTGTCCAGCTCTGGCCCCGCCTCCTCCTCATCACTGTTGTAGTGAAAGTTCCCAGAGCCGGGAAGAGGCTGTGACTGGGAATTCTGCCTCATGGGAGCTGCTCTGAAACCATCATCCTCAAGGCTTGCGAGCAAATTCACCATTGTGTGGTCTTGGCTGCCATCTGTACAACGGGCAAACATTTTTTGTTAGATATTAATCTAAAATAATGAAAACATATCGATACGATGTGCTAGAAGCAACAAAAAAAAAACCCTAACCCTAGGAAAAAAACTACACTGACTTACAAGGAACACACATCATTAACGACTATCAACAGCATCCATCTAAATCCTTTCCGTCATGGCCATTTCCTACGCACACTAGAAAGCTCTCACACTAAGACTTAAAGGACAAAAAAAGACAATTCTGAGTGTGACCTGGAGGGAATAAAGACGTTTTCTGTTTAGCTGCTGTTGTACAGTACACGTATTTAGCTGCTGTTGTACAGTAAACTTATTTAGCTGCTGTTGACCCAGTAACAGAGTAAGGGTCAAACCCATTGCCCCACACCACCCTAACCTAACCTGGGCCTCTTTACTGCCCCTAACCCTGCCCATCAGCAAGCACACACCCAATTTACAAACTAACATGCACTAGATCACTTCTCTAGTTTTATTCACCCTTTATACACACACATGCAAGTTAATGAGCATCTTTTTATCCTTCACTTTTTAAAAATTATTTTCAGGCATTTTAGCCTTTAGAAGACAGGGCAATGCTCTGCGCTATAACGACATGTGTACGAAATCCATCCATCCATCCATTATCCAAACTGCTTATCCTGCTCTCAGGGTCGCAGGGATGCTGGAGCCTATCCCAGTAGTCATTGGGCGGCAGGTGAGGCGACACCCTGGACAGGCCGCCAGCCCATCAAAGGGCCCGCCCACACACACACACACACACACACACCTAGGGACAATTTAGTAAGGCCGATTCACCTGACCTACATATCTTTGGACTGTGGGAGGAAACCGGAGCACCCGCAGGAAACCCACGCAGACACGGGGAGGACATGCAAACGCCACACAGAGGACGACCCAGCACGACCCCCAAAGTTGGACTACCCCGGGGCTCGAACCCAGGACCTTCTTGCTGTGAGGTAACCATGCTAACTACTGCGCCTGTGTGTGTGAAACGTCCTTTATAAATAAAGTTTGACTGTCTGATTGACTGACGGCGTATGTTTGTCAACAGGTTGCAGCTTTGTCGCTACCTAATAGAGGCGAGTGGCTGGATCTTTGGGAGAGAGGGAGGAAGGAGTGACTGCTCTCAAGGAGACTCAAGATGGCCTCTTCATCGACGACCGCCTCCTCCAGAACTTTCCCGCTGCTCCTCACGAAGTCTGAGTGAGAGCCATTGAGAAGGAACCAAAGAGGGAAAAAAGGAGAGAAAGAGTGAGTTTTAGCCTCAAACACACGCAGACTGAGGGAAAGAAAAACAGATCTCGGTGGACACTTTCATTTAAAGCACTTCAGAGAACTGTGAGGGCAATGCAGACACACACACACACACACAGTGTTGCAGATCTGTTACTCTGAGAGAACTGCCATCACAAATACAGGGTATACACGACACAGACACACACACAGTGGGTGCAAGAACACATAGACACATAGTAGGGTGGTTCAGTGTGAGGCAGGTCTGTGCGTGTTTGTGTGTGTGTGTGTCACTGCTGTCCCTGGCAATTATGAGGCTCCTCTGAGGGACTTGGCAGGCAAAACCCAGAAATGTAGGCAGGCTAGTGCGGACCGTGCAGAGTCACCATTTCAAAGCCCAACTCATTCGTAGCGAAAGGCAGAAGAACGACCGCCGTCAGTTTCACCGGTCGCCTCCGTCCCGCCAGGAAACCTGGTCCGACTCGCCGAGCCGTATGTGGAAATGGTCAGTGAGTGCTCTTCCGAGACAGTTTCACCTTTCACGGATGTGAGGGCAGCACATGTTCTGGGACAAAATAAATCTCCATCTGCCTTCTTAGGTTTCCCTCCATTTCATCTCCAGCACGTAGTCTCCAGTAGTCTCAGAAGTCCCCCCTAACACCCGGAGTCCCTGACCTTTGCACCCTTGATTGTTTCTCTTATGTAAATGTGGACATCAGATGGTTGTTTAACAGCAGCCTAGTCAATTTGCATGTAGAGGGGATTTCTTTTAAAATTTCTGCGATGCTCAAAGGAGACAAATGAACATTGTAGAGTAGATAAAAAATAAAGAGTGTCTTGTGGTATCTAAGAATACCAAAGAATTCATGAATATAAATACAAATATCCAATTTCGCAAGTAAATAAGGAATCATAGGTATTTTTCTATAGAGAGGAAAACAGAACAAGAACTAACAGTGTCAAACAGTATTCACATACGCAGAACAAAATGCATGAACACTATATCGTAGAGATGTGCTATATGTGGACTGAAACTAACTTGTGCAATTCAAGATCAAGTTATACTGTTGAGGATATTGTAAGCGTCTCCGTGTAAAGGATGCACGTAAAGCAAGAAGTCACCTGGTTGTGAGTCTCTGTGCACCTCCACCTGGTTGGCGGCCGTACACAGAAGCTCCCCCGGCGTGGGGATGTCGGGGTGAAGCGACAGATCGCCCGGGGAAATCTCTTGTTCCTCTCCGTCGCCCAGAGCAGAACTGGACTGGGTCCTGTTCAAAGGAAGACAGACAGATGGTTAGACTGGTTCAGGACGACGGGCTGTTGAGGAAGTCGCGGCGGCTTGTTTGAAAGTTAAGAATTACTCATTTAAGTTTGGGCAGGAACAAAGTGTCTCGACAATTGTAAGGAATTAGAGACAGTTTAAATAAAAAACGGTTTTATTTCTCCCCAATTATCGGGCCAATTACCCCACTATTCCGAACCATCCAAGTCACTGCTCCACCCCCTCTGCCGAGCCGAGGAGGGCTGCAGACTACCACATGCCTCCTCCGATACACGTGGAGCCGCCAGCCGCTTCTTCTCACCTGACAGTGAGGAGTTTCACCGGGGGGATGAGGTGCGTGGGAGGACCCCGCTATTCCCCCCAGGTCCAACCGACCAGAGGAGGCCCTAATGCAGCAACCAGGACACATACCCACCAACATCCAGCTTCCCATCCGCAGACACGGCCAATTGTGTCTGTAGGGACACCCGACCAAGCCGGAAGTAACACGGGGATTCGAACCAGTGATTCCTGTGCTGGTAGGAACGGAACAGACCGCTACGCTACCCGGACGATACATAATTTTTAATAATGTGGTCCTAAGTGATCAATACCAACATTGCTACAAGAATTGAAAATGCACTGACAAAGGCAAAGACCCACACATAACCTGTGTCTCAACGCCCGTGTCTCACAGCGAAAGATTACCTTGACCTTGAAATGAAGCAGCCTGTGGGGGTAACTGCATATTCGCTTGGACTCAAGTTTACAACCGAAATTTTCAAATGACACTTTATTCCCTAGCAGAGTGTTTTCAGCAGGAAAGCATCAAATAGTGCCGGCAGAAAAAGAAAGCAACACAACAGCTGATTTAATTTGTGCAGGAATTGCCTTATAAAATTAATAATAATTTAAAAAAAACCCCGGCTCGTAATGCCGTTATTGTGACATGACCCGTGTTAAATAGGATGACACAGCAGCAGGCACGGACAGGCCATCAAGAAGTTTGGGATTTTCCTGGTGGGCCAGTCTTGTGGAGGAGTACCTAGCTGCAGCCTGCAGAACGGGGTGGGGTTACGCGTCACCCTTGCAAACCATCGGTCGCTGTGCCACTGTATTGTTTATGAGGGTGGGGATACCTGCACTCTGCTGAGACTGAAGCGGTCACGTAGATGAGCGATGAAACGTCTCTCTCCCAAAAAAAGTTGCGTCCAGATGAACTGATTCACCTTTCTGGGACAAAGGATGTTTTTTTTTTTTTTTTTTTTTGGACTATTCAACCGCAGGGAAGGTCTTGTGAGGGCCGGTCTTATATACCGATCAACCAAAACATTGAAACCACTGACAGGTAAGTGAATAACATTGATTTTCTCATTACAATGGCACCTGTGAAGGGGAAATATCAGGCAGCCAGTGAACAGTCAGTTCTTGAAGTTGATGTATTGGAAGCGGGAAAAATGGGCAAGCGTAAGCATCTGAGCAACTTTGACAAGGGCCAATTTGTGATGGCTACACGACTGGGTCAAAGCATCTTCAAAACAGCAGGTCTTGTGGGGTGTTCCTGCAATGCAGTGGTCACTAACCTACCAAAAGTAGTCCAAGGAGGGACAACCGGTGAACTGGCGACAGGGTCATCGACGCCCAAGGCTCTTTGATGCGCATGGGGGAGCGAAGGCTAGCCTGTCTGGTCCGATCCCATAGAAGAGCTACTGGAGCTCAAATTGCTGAAAAAGTTAATGCTGGCTATGACAGACAGGTGTCAGAATACACAGTGCATCACAGCTTGGTGTATATGGGGCTGTGTAGCAGCAAACCAGTCAGAGTGCCCATGATGACCTCCACCACAGCAATCGAAGAAGGTGGCCTGGCCCGATGAATCATGTTTTCTTTTATATCATGTGCACAATTTACCTGAGATGGCACCAGGAGGCACTATGGGAAGAAGGCAAACCGGTGGAGGCAGTGTGATGCTCTGGGCAATGTTCTGCTGGGAAACCTCGTGTCCTGGTATTCATGTGGATGTTACTTTGACACATACCACCTATCTAAACATTGTGGCAGACCAGACACACACCTTCATGACAACGGTATTCCCTGATGGCAGTGGCCTCTTTCAGCAGGATAATGCGCCCTGCCACACTGCAAAAACTGTTCAGGAATGGTTTGAGGAACATGACAAAGAGTTCAGGGTGTTGCCTTGGCCTCCAAATCCCCCAGATCTCAATCCGATCGGGCACCTGTGTGATGTGCTGGAAAAACAAGTCCGATCCATTGAGGTCCCACCTTGCAATTTACAGGACTTAAAGGATCTGCTGCTAACGTCTTGGTGCCGGATACCAGAGGACACCATCAGAGGTCTTGTGGAGTCCATACTTCGACTGGTCAGAGCTGTTTCGGCAGCACGAGGGGGACCTACACAACATTAGGCAGGTGGTTTTAATGTTTGGCTGATCGGTTTATATTCACTAGGTCATCTTAGCTGTACTGACAAGGCTGGTGCGATCCGTATGCAGGTAGCAGTTGCCATCAACTGAAAGTATCTAGCACTCGGGTAGTTAGTATCTAGAGTTAGTATCTAACACTCGTTAAAATTATCTAGCACTCGGGTACTTAGTATCTAGAGTTAGTATCTAACACTCGTTAAAATTATCTAACACTCAGGCAGTTAGTATCTAGAGTTAGTATGTAACACTCGTTAAAATTATCTGGCACTCGGGTACTTAGTATCTAGAGTTAGTATGTAACATCTAGCACTCGGGTACTTAGTATCTAGAGTTAGTATGTAACACTCATTAAAATGATCTAGCACTCGGGTACTTAGTATCTAGAGTTAGTATGTAACACTCGCTAAAATTATCTAGCACTCGGGTACTTAGTATCTAGAGTTAGTATGTAACACTCGTTAAAATTATCTGGCACTCGGGTACTTAGTATCTAGAGTTAGCATGTAACACTCGTTAAAATGATCTAGCACTCGGGTACTTAGTATCTAGAGTTAGCATGTAACACTCGTTAAAATGATCTGGCACTCGAGTAGGTAGTATCTAGAGTTAGTATGTAACACTCGTTAAAATGATCTGGCACTCGGGTACTTAGTATCTAGAGTTAGCATGTAACACTCGTTAAAATGATCTAGCACTCGGGTACTTAGTATCTAGAGTTAGTATGTAACACTCGTTAAAATTATCTGGCATTCGGGTACTTAGTATCTAGAGTTAGTATCTAACACTCGTTAAAATTATCTAGCACTCGGGTACTTAGTATCTAGAGTTAGTATCTAACACTCGTTAAAATGATCTGGCACTCGGGTACTTAGTATCTAGAGTTAGTATCTAACACTCGTTAAAATGATCTGGCACTCGGGTACTTAGTATCTAGAGTTAGCATGTAACACTCGTTAAAATGATCTAGCACTCGGGTAGTTAGTATCTAGCACTCGCTGCCAAAACATGGATAGAAAGAGAAATCCCGCGGCTGGCAGTGCAGAGAAAAGTGTGCCAAAAAAAGAAAGCGGCTTAACGGATTTATTTATTTAAGCAGTCTGCAGGTGATGAGGAGGACAGCGGTGAAGAGGCAGAAATGTCAAAGTGGAGTGAGCAGGGAGCAGGTGCTTTGTCATGCTTCTATGCTACGCACTGTGAACTAGCCAAATGAGCTAACTAAAGAACAAAATGTGTTTTTGTTTTAAGGTTGGGGTTTCAATGCTAGAGTCCCGCTGCAGGGTTGACCATTTCCGAGGTTGAACTATTAACACTCAAACTGCACAAACGATTACGGAAGTTTACGCTAAATTTCTCTAAAAAATATTTTAAAAATGGTCACCGACTTTGACTGTAAATGGGTAAAATTAACATGTAAATTTGATAATTTTTTTTCGAGACTACTCATCAATTCTTTTCTTCTTTGCATTGTGGCCTAATAAAGCATATAATATTTGATTGTCCGCCCAGAAATAAAAATGATTTGTTAAATGCTTACTCTACAATCTAAGCAAACAACTGAACGTGGCTCTGAACAAGAAAGGGAAAGGGTGGAGGAGGAGGAGGGAGCAGCAACCAGCACAGATCCAATTAGAGGTGCACTTCTGAATGTTGTTGTGTGACTGTGAAGTAGATTCGAACACAATACATCACTCATATGATCAGGTTGGACTACTCCATTCAAGTTAATTATTGTTGCATTACAAGAAATAGAATGAATGGCAAGTATGTTCCATAATACACCATATATGTATTGCCCATGTAAAGGTGAATTTAATGAATACAACAATACTGACTCTCAGACCGTCCAATGACGTCTGTTTTATGTTTTTTTTTTCTCCTTTGGCTTCCCCCCCCCTTTTTCTCCCCAATCTTACTTGGACAATTACCATATTATCCGAGCCGTCCCGGTCACTGCTCCAACTCCCCTGCCGATCCGGAGAGGGCTGCAGACTACCACATGCCTCCTCCAATACATGTGGAGTCGCCAGCCGCTTCTTTTCACCTGACAGTGAGGAGTTTCACCAGGGGGACGTAGCGCGTGGGAGGATCACGCTATTCGCCCCAGTCCCCCCCCCCCCCAAAACAGGTGCCCCGACCGACCAGAGGAGGTGCTAGTGCAGCGACCAGGACACATACCCCCGGGGGTAACACGGGGATTCGAACCAGCGATCCCCGTGTTGGTAGGGAACGGAATAGACCGCCACGCTATCCGAACACCTCGCGAGATTTTTTTTTAATTAACGATTCGTTGATCGACAATTGCGTCAGTTCGAACTTGGTGCATCAAACTGGGGCTGCTTGACAGCAAATCCTCCTGCTGCTTCTTGTTGCCAGTCCGCCCCTGCGCAGCAGTAACACGTTCTCTCTTTTTTGTTTTTTAAATAAACACACTTCCTTCAGAGAGGAGTGCGAGCAACGTATTTAGTCGGGCGGGGTGGGTATAAGCAAATGGTGGACTGCTACCGTGTTACCCAGGTGATCATCTGTGCCAGAGAGAGCGGGCCATTTTGGGAAGCAGCCCTCAAATGGTCAAATTTTACGAGTTATAAATCAGGAGAACAGCATTTTTGTAGCGCTTGTGTCTGTGTGTGTGTGGATATGGCGATGTGTGTGTGTTATATCGGTGCAAGTACATGCATATTTTGGGGGGAAGGAGGGCAGTAAATGTTTCATATGGCATGTGTATCTAGGGTGTGTGTGTGTGTGTGTGTGTGTGTGTGTGTGCGTGTATGGGAGAGGGTGCATGAATGGAAAACAGGCAGACGGCCAACTAGACTTGGTTTTCCTCCAGATGTCTCTCAGCTACAAGCCGTCTAACACGCTCCTTTACCCATGATGCCACACTGCATCGCCTTGCAATTTGTCACTCTGAAATACTGAAATATACGCCGCTGCGCTGCACTAAGCAGCAGGAGGAGCTGCACGGAGACAGGTACGGTGCTTCATCGGACACCTGCTGACACGAGTCTGTCGGGAAGAGAGGGAAAACTAGAAGTCAGACTCGTGAACTTGTTACAGGACGGTCCAGAGTCTGAAACCCCTCCAAGAAAGTGACTGAGAAACGCTCTCACACATCCCTCCATCATTAAAGAAAAGAAAAAAAAAATCAGCGTTTTTGCTAACCTGGGTCTTATTTTTGTAGTTTGTGTCATCATACATATCAGTTGTGGTATGATTTTATTCGAAGGCTTCATTTTGGGAGATGTTGGACAGCGAACGACCGCCGGATTCAGCTTTACAACAGCGTCTTAAAGGCAAACCCAACACGAGTCTTAAACCTGCCATTTAAACAAACAAAACACTCTAGTCTCTCAGTTAGACTGTGTCCATTATCTGTGACTTCTCTGTTGAGCCGGCCGGGTACTTTATGGATGGTTACCACTACCTACGGTAAGTACAGGCTGCTACTTCCTGCAAGTTGAACCAGGAAGTAGATCCAACAATGCGACAATTGATGATATTGCAACTTTTAGGTGATTCAGATAATTTAATAATAATAGTATTTCAGATAATTAATATATATTCATTCAATAATATCAATAATAATATTAATAATTAACTAATTAATAATAGCAATAATATTCATTCAATAATAATAATAATCCATCCATCCATCATCCAAACCGCTTATCCTGCTGTCAGGGTCGCGGGGAAGCTGGGGCCTATCCCAGCAGTCATTGGCCTATCCCAGCAGCCATTGGGCGGCAGGCGGGGAGACACCCTGGACAGGCCGCCAGGCCATCACAGGGCATTCTCAGACTCGTGCTGCTCGAATCTTTTCTCTGTCTCTTCTTTTTTCTTACTGAATTAATTCATTCACTGTCTTAACGGCGTCGCCTGCTCGTTTGGCTTCAATTGCAGCTGCTCGCCAAAACTCTCAATGAGACTCAGTGAGAACCTCCACCTATAAAGACACAGGACAACCTGGCCGTGTGGGCCATTCAGGTTTCACCATACACAACGGCTATGAATGACGCAAGGCGCTCTTGATTTGGACAAACCCGCGCTGCCACGTTTTCTTTTCTTTTTTTCTTTTTTTTATAATTTTCTTTGCTCGGTTGCAATTCTTCCATTCACCTGCATTTTGACGGCGCCCCCATTCTCAAGCTAATCCGCTTTATCGTGGCGGTCAAAATACCGTTTCCGGCACCTGTGGTCGAGGACGCGACAAAGTCTCGTCCAACAGCAGCCGCCCTGTCATCCGAAGCCTTTGTGCTGTAGGGGCACGTGAAAGAGGAGAGAGGAAGCTGAGGGGGGAGGAGGAGGAGGAGGAGGAACGGGGCTCTGGAGAGCAGTGTGTGTGTGTGTGTGCGCGGGTGAGCGACTGTCTGGCTGTCTCTTAATTAGTCTGGTCGCTAACGACTTCAGAGGCAGCCGGGGCGGGAGGGAGCCCGGCAGGCGTCGGGAGATTCCCGCAGCGATTAACATGTTTCGCTACAAAGCCACGCCCCCGGTTACCGCCTCCGCCGGCTCCGATTGGCTCCCGGAGTCTGACAGATGGAGCAGCGGGGAAGGGATCCAAGCGGGGACGGAGACAGAGAGAGAAAGATGGGAAGAGATAGAGAGAGGTGGAGCGATGGGAGGGAGAACGAGAGAAGGCGAGGAGAAAAGAGAGAGTGAAAGAAGAAAACGCATTTATGTGTGAAAGATAAGGTAATTAAGAAAACCAGAGTGAAGGAAGGCATGGAGGATGATGAATAGAAAGCATGCGAGGGAAAATAAGAAATCCCCGACAAAGCATTCGGCAGCAGCCCAGACCGTGAGGATGTGGTGTGAGAACAGTGGTAGCGGATGAGAGAGAACGGCGAAGTGAAGACTGCCAACCGGTGTAAAGGAAGTGACACACCATCCGTGTCCGAGTAACACCAAGAGAGCGAGCCAGCGAGCGACTCACCCACCAAAGCACCGCAGCCGAAGAGTTATTACCTTTTCTGCATGTGTGTGTGTGTGTGGTTGTGTGGTTGTGTGTGCGCGGCACATCACGGTCGAGCCGCCGTCACGTGAGACCTGAGCTGCCTTTTGTACCAGAGCCCAAACCTCTCCCACAATGCACCGCCCGTGACAGCAGCGTTTCACTTTCTCTGCGTTATCAGGAGTCGGCGAATGAAGCCATCTGGATCTGATAGCTGACGGCCCCCCCGCCCCCCGGGGCCGATGTACTTTTATAGTTGAAACAGGAAATAGTTTCTGCTGTACATGGAAAGAGACACAAAGGGGGAAGGGCTAAAAAAAAGGAGAAGAAGAAGAAGGTGGGAGTGGAGGAGCTGGGGAGCACTGTGACCTTATCGACATCGTGTTCATCTGTTTCACTTTCCTTTTTCCGCTTCTCTTTTTTCCTGCTCTTTGCTCCCAACCTGCACAGCTCCTGCATGTCATAGCGCCCCCCTCGCCTCCCAGCGTTTCTCCACCAGCGGTTTTCAACGACTTTTCAATGCCACCTCCATAACTTTCAGCTAGATTTTCAGGACCAAGAGAGACCATTTGCTAGATCTGTCACTGAAAAGGTGTGCTTTAACACAATATACATGATGTGAAAGTCAGCCTACATTTCAAATACTGAATATGAGCCACTCTACCCTCAGCAACTTCTGCAAACCATATTGTGTACTCATCCATTCGAGTGTGTACTCATCCATTTGAGTGTGCACTCGTCCATTTGAGGCCACTACCTGTTGAACCTGCACTCGCCTGGTAGATCATCGACCAGATCTAGCTAGCTGATAGGAAAGCTAGCAAGTGGAGGCACATGTTCACATACTGAGAAAAACTGTCGCATAGACACACAACCGAAGTTTTAAAGCCCTACCACAATGGTGCCATCTGCTGATACTTTATTTTTGATGGGTCAGTCAATCTTTGACAAACTGAAGCTGTTTCAGTTTTCCCAAACTTCAACAAAATTATAATTTTCCACAACCTTTCCAAGGTCTGGAAGATCCATCCATCCATTATCCAACCCGCTTATCCCAACCGGGTTCATAGGATGCTGGAGCCTATCCCGGCAGTCATTCGGCAGCAAGTGGGGAGACACCCTGGACAGGCCGCCAGTCCATCACAGGGCCAACACACATTCACACCTAGGGACAATTTCAGTACGGCCGATTCTCCTGACCTGCATGTCTTTGGACTGTGGGAGGAAACTGAAGCAACCGGAGGAAACCCACGCAGACACGGGGAGATCGTGTAAACTCCACACAGAGGACGACCCGGGACGACCCCCAAGGCTGGACTAACCCGGGGCTCGAACCCAGGACCTTCTTGCTGTAAGGTGACTGCGCTAACCACTGCGCCACTGTACAAAAAAAAAACAACCTCACAAGTCTGGAAGATGTATGCTCAAATTTATTGACATATCCAGGTTTTTCATGACCATATTAACCCTCCAGTCTACTATTTCCCTCAACTACGGCTTCCTTCCTCCTTAACATATTTGAATCGCTTTCCTTCCTTTCCTCCCTCCCTCTCTGAAGAACTGCCAGCGCAGTTCTTCTTCCCTTCCTTCCTCGCCTCTTGTCTCTTATCTCTTCTTATTTTACTTTGTGTTCCAACCTCTCCTTCCTTCCACTTGCATCACACTTCCCCTTTTTTTCCCCATCTGTGCCACGGTGTTCCGAGATGAACCAGGAAGTGACTGTAGTGGTTTGCCGGAGAGGCATGGGGAAAACCAGAAGACCCACGGAGAGCTTTGATACAAATAAACACTGACAAACTGCAGATGCACCAGATGAGAACTCTCCGTCTGCACAGGAACCATTTGTTCTGAGGCCGTGGATGACTCGGGTTTTGCAGATGGGATTGGAAGCATGCCTGGATTACTTTCAGATACGCCCGTCCAACACACACACACACACACACGCCAACAAAAAAGTACCAATTCTTCTCAATGGCTTACCAACCCAAACCAGGATTTTACTTAGGGGGGTAAAAAACACAAAAAACAGCCGCTCTGGAGTCAAGCAATACATCTGACATCCGATGGGGAAATAACTCGGCCACTGGAAGAGGATTTAAAATGATGGAGGAGCAGAGGTGCGATACTTACACGTCGAAGTTATTCTCTTTTAGGATCTCCTTGAACCTCCTCATGAAGATCTCCTCGCTCTCTGTCAAGGCGACAAACCCACGATCTGGAACGTCGTCAGAAACAAGCAAACTTGTTACCTCAGCACGCACAAACTTGTCAGATACTTTTTGTTCCAAAAGTCCTGTTTGTTTTTTTTCCGGCCCAGACCTCAAATGCTTGCGAGGCCCGATCTGGTGATTTTGAGCAGCGTTCAACATCCTGCGAACTGATAGTGGTTGGGTGCTATTACAGTCGAATTAACTGTATTACCTTACAATCAAAGTCTAAACTATGTACCTTGTGTGTTTATATGCGCACAAGGATCTGACCAACGGCAATTTTCCAAATGTTTCCACATTTTCTGCACAATTTGCAAACTTCAAAAATGATCAGCTTTTGTTTTCCACTCTTTTTAAGGACTTTCCAGACCAGGGTGGGGAGCCCAGTCCTCTTGGATGTGGGTCCACACATGGGAAAAGGAGACACATTTCCTCACAAATGACTTGCCACAGGCCAAGTCACGGATGATTTTTCATCCCTACCTCGTTTTTTGCCACGTTTCCATGACAAAGCATCCTCCTGAAGAGGGAACAGTGAAAGTTTGGCAAGATTTAAAGTTTTTATTTGGGCGTTGCCAATCGCACAGACGGTGGAAATTATCTAATGTTGTTGTTAGCTGGTGTATAACTTATGGCTTAGATGGGGGGGGGGGAGCTAGTAGAGGTAACATAGCAGAAACAAAATAGAAACAACCACCGTGGATGACAAGTTGTCCAGCTGCATGGTCCCCAAAAAAACAGAACAAAGGCACAGCAACTGGAAGGCAATCCTTACAAACAAGACCAGCTCATCTAAATTCTGTTCATTTGAGCTCGTTAAAGTACAGTTTTTCTACTGCACCGGTTCTCTACTGTATCTATACCATTAGTATCAAAACTATGAACAAACTCTGTGTACACTCCTTGCATGTTACTATTTCTAACACATCCACACATCCATTCGGATGATAAATAGGAGAGTTGCTCTCTAAAGCAAGTCAAGTCGTGCACAAGACAATGTGGAAACACATCACTGCAGAATCTCAATCAGACCAGTTTCATGTGCTTGGTAAGTTTTCACATTCTAGGAATTTGTTCGTTTGCTCACTATTTATGAAAAAATAAATCAACACATTGAATATTAGAGTGGATTATCTATGTGTCCATAGGCATTCTTAATATCTCTGCTGTGGGTGGTGAAGGAGCGCCTCACCTTGTGATTCAGGTGTCTCTATCAGGGAGGCCTGGTTCTTCTCTCTCCTCCTCTGCTTCTCGTCCTCCCAGATGGCCTGCAGGCCTGGGTTCCTGCCTACCTGACCTGGAGAGAGACGAAGGGAGTGTCGGCAAATGATACCACCACACCGTCATCTGAGATACACACTTGTGTTATGGTCTATTAGCTATAAACCAGCACAGCCTGCTAAAAGACTAACGGTAGCGCAAATTACTAAAAATAATGATTATTGTCATTGGTGCTCTTGTTTCTGAATAAACCTCAAAGTGCTAGGAGTTGAAAGCATTTTAAAGCCAAAATTTCCAAGTCCAGACAATAAAAGGTAAGGTGAAACCAAGAGGTTCTGTTTCATTCTTCCTGACTGCCAGAGATGGCGCAATGCATATCTAGGTATTACATCCAGGTTGGGACATAATACCAACAAAGTCACACGTGAAACCTGGGTGACGCAAGCTCCCTGACAAAGGCAGCATGGTGGCGCAGTGGTTAGTGCTGCCACCTCACAGCAAGAAGGTCCTGGGTTCAAACCCCGGGGTTGTCAACCTTGGGGGTCGTCCCAGGTTTGTGTGGAGTTTGCATGTTCTCCCCGTGTCTGCGGTGGATTTTCTCCAGGTGCTCCGGTTTCCCCCACCATCAAAAAGAAACATGCATGTTAAGGTTAGTACTCCTGCCTGTGCCCCTGAGCAAGGCAATGGGAAAAGCCCTGGAGCTGGTCCCCGGGTGCTGCACAGCGGCTGCCCACTGCTCCTAGCTACACAGCTAGGATGGGTTAAATGCAGAGCATAATTTCCCTACGGGGATCAATAAAGTATCTCATCTCAAATCTCAAAGGGGCCTGGCACCCACCACACGTCTCTTTTTCATCTTCTCGCCTAAACGCGCAGGTCATGTATGTTGTTAGCATTACCTAGCATCAGTGCTTGACTGCCTATGCCAGTAGCCTCAGAACCTACTGGGTGGAGCTATGTTTCATTCTCCAGAGGCTGCAAAGCCAGTGCTCATCTCCGCTGGGAGTTTTGCTGAAACTCTCAACTACAAAGCGTTGGACTTTTCCTGGTACAGTCACCTTTATTTTCCTGGCAGGCATGCCTTGTTATCCACTTAGCGCCTCCACTTATTGCCGGCGAATTACTATTGTGTGCTGTATAAGCTTGTGGTTTTTATACTTGACTGACCAGCCTCGCTGAGGTGTTTTCACCTCGTTACGACGACAGTGTCGATGGTTGGGGAACATTTTGGTTTTTTTTTTGCTCCTTGGCTACTGACTTAACGCTTGTTTACTGTAATTACATGCTATTACCCCTACCAGGATGACTTGTGTGAATTGTCTGCGACGCTAGCAGAGTTTGAATTGTAGCTGCACGTTTCTCGCTTCACCTATATCGCTAGCCTCACGGCGGTGTGGGTGCTAGTTTAATTGGATTTGCAGTTGAGTGTCTCTTGCTCACCACTCCATTGCTTGCTTACAGCATCATAGGTGCTGGTTTACTTCGGATTTGTAGGCGAGTGTTTCTCACTCCACCGCTACATCGCTAACCTTACGGCGTTATAGGTGCTGGTTTAATTGGATTTACAGCTGAGTGTTTCTCGCTCTACTGCTAAATCGCTAGCCTTAGGGTATTATAAGTGATGGTTTACTTTGGATTTGTAGGGCGGGTGTGTCTCGCTCTACCGCTATCATCAAACCGTAGGGCACTACACATGCTGAGGCACGCTCGATTTTGCAGTGTCTGTGTGAGGCAGGAATGGGCTCATTCCCGCACCACCCGTTCCAGGGGTGGGCAATCTTATCCAGAAAGGGCCAGTGTGGGTGTTTTTGTTCCAACCAAGCAATCACATACCTGTGTCTCCTAATCAAGTTCCTCAGCAAAGAATCTACTGGTTGGGACCAGGTGTGTAACTGCTTGGTTGGAACAAAAACCTTCACCCACACTGGCCCTTACTGGAAAAGATTGCCCACCCCTGCGTTACACCATCTCATCCCTCGGGCTATGCCACTTGCTGGTTTATGAAAGAAACTCCATCCTGAAGTCAATTATGTTCTCCACTTGTAACTCCTGCTTCGTCCCTCTCAGCCCAGAGGATAGCCATGACAGATGTCCATCGTGCCTTAGCATCGAACACTTAGGCAGGCACTGACATGCTTGCACTAATCGTAGCTGCATGCCGTTAGCAGAGAGGACCATGAGGTTGGCCCGGTCTGACAGTAGCATCGCAGAGGCTGGCTTACCTCCTTTAGAAAAGCCTGCATTCACCCCCGTTGAGGTTCTAAGCACCACAGGCACACAGGGTAATGCCTCCAACACCGAGAAGAAACGGAAGTATGATGAACCTTTGGTTCTTTAAGTGGACACATTGGCCTCTGAGTTGGCCCAGATTAAGGCCCTTCTTAATTTACAGCCTGGCAGCCCCTCCGCTACTGCTCTCACTACTGTTTTAGACCCACGACTCCTGGCCTATGTTGAGAGTGATGGCCTAGCTACTTTACCCTCTGTTGCTAGCCAATGTGATGAGGATGCACTATCTATTGCAGCCTCAGGGAATTTTGTTTTACTGATAAGGAAGCAGGAGAACAGGAGGAACTGGAAAGGGAGTCCGTTCCCCCCATCCACTCGGTGAAAGGTTCTCACAGGTCAGGAGCAGGTTCTCAGAAGGATGCTGAGGCTGGTTATTCTACAGTTAAGCAAGCCATTCAACTGGCCATACCACAGCTTGGTCTGGATGCTGCCCCTGTAGAGGCTGTTCCCTTTAGCGCCTTTTTCAAGTGGACTCCAGAACCATCTGCCTTCAGGGTTCCATCCTCTGTGCCATACACTGATGAATTTCAAAGGTGCTGGCCAGACCCCAAGGCTACTCCAGACCTCCACCTACTGAGTAACTGCAGGGCTTTGGCTGCTATGAAGGATGCCACTCAATATGGTCTAGACCAAATGCCTGCCAATGATACCTCCGTTGCTTTTCTGACAGTATCTCCAGATGAAGCCCTTAGATCAGATGCCCGTTGTCTATGCCCGCAGTGTAGAAGCACTGATGACTTCATTACTAAGAGCTATAATACAGCAGCTTGGATGGGAGGTATTGGAAACTCTTTTTTCCCACCTTGTTCTAGCTCTATCGCAAACTCTCCAGACTGCTAGAGTTGATGCCTCAACACAGAACCTGAGTTATGCTTTCCTTCAGGCGTTTGCTTTCATGACCAGAGAGCTTGGCAAACTTTGACCTTGGCCCAGCACCAACTGTGGCTTGCCCAGTCCCCCTTGTTAGAGGGGTGCAGGAAGACACTTCGCACGCTGCCTGTCATTCCGGGCCAGATTTTGGGCCTGTAGCTCAACAGGCCTTGGAGCATAGTGCGCAAGTGAACAAAGTCAGGCAACAGTTTGCTGACTTACGCTGGGCACCTTTGACTAAACCAGCACTCAGAGTCCCTCAAGAGCCAGACGGTCCTCTTTTCAGCAGGGCCACCTTCAACGGGTCCCTCCACAGCCTCCCTTTTGGACACAAGGGATAGGGCACCCAAACATGAGGCTCCTACCAACCGACCCCCTAAGCTGCCCAAAGGCCATGGGAGTGGAGCCTGACTCCTGAAGTCCACGCATCAGCCATTTCTCCCCACAACATCTCAGCCGCTGGGAGGCCTTGATTTGGGACTCTTGGGTGTTATCAACTCTTTCCAAGGGACACAGTCTCCAGTTCAGGTATCGGCCCCCAAAGTTCCACAGCATCAGAATGACTGTTGTCAACGACCCTCTGAAGCCTTTGGCCCTCAGCCCTTCATCCTGTGGCGACAGCAGTCTTATTTGCTTGTTCAGTCTGCAACTGAGGCATGGTGAGTGCAGATTCCTTGTGACCTTGTTTGTATGGGTCATCCAGGTATTATATACCATCTCTGGCAGTCAGGAACAATGAAATAGAACAAGAGTTATGGACGTAACTAAGGTTGTATGAATTCTGGATGTCTGCCAGAGTTCAATGTCACTCGAAATCTTGACGAGAAAATTCCATAGGAGACAACTGCTGAGTGTCAGGCCCCTTTATCAGGTTGCTTGTGTCACCCAGGTCACACCTGCGACTTTGTTGGTATATCCAGGTATTACATACTGTCTATGTTGGTCATCCAGAATTCATAGAACCTTGTTACATTCGTAATGCATGTTTGATAACATAACATACGCCTGGCAACTTGACAGAAATTATGCATTTTGACGGAAAAAAAGGGTCATACTTCACCGTTTTTATGTCACAACACTGTTGTGGATTGTTGTATATTTTGATGGACAGCCAATTCGGGATGCAAAAAACCCAAACCCAAGAGATTTTTCAACTGTTTCCTTCCTGCTGATCAACAGTTGTCAGAGATATTGAAGTGACCAGGCATAACTGTACCCTAATCTTTCCTCCAGAGGAAACACACAGGGAAATGCAAAAAGGTTAGGTGAGACCAAGGTCACTGTACAACTTTATCACGACAAGCGGCACCAACCAATGCCTTGGCTTGTGGCTGACTCGTTGAGTCATTCCTCACTTAGTACAGTAAAAAGTATACCTTTAAGTGGGACATATGGATAAACTCGACTGGGAACACATTCTCCCTGCCCTGGAGTGACCCTTTCCATCTCCCAGACAAATACTTGGTGTGGTTTAAAGTTCTGTGAATAATCTAATATAAACCTCAAGGACTTTTGGCAAACTTACAGCCTGAATGCAGTTACTTTATATGGAGTGCGTTAAAAAACACTCCGTCACAGATGTCTCTGTTGGGGTAACCTAAGGTTCTCACCCCGTTTCCAAAAAACATCTTTTTGAAGCTTTCCTAAAATGTACTAACAAAAGTGTTTGTATTAAAGCTATGACACTTTTCATGAAGTTTTATCTTGAGCCAGTGTGAACTCCAACAAACGAGGAGAATTTGTGGTGGTGGGCTGTCAGGGCCATCTGGGCCTTCTCTGCTGGCCCTGTCAGAATCAAAATCACAATTTGTTTTTGATAGTTAAATTGAAGATTGCCTGAGATGTGTCTGAATTCAATTACTTGTTTTCTCGTGGGGCTGAGCAGGGATATCCTATGTCATCTAAACGCATCACAGCTCCTTGGACCAGCACCAGCGGTATTGGTATCCTTTTGCTGAAGCCCAAAGCTGCAATTTGATTACAACCTTGAGTGACCGTATAACCAGCCAGTCAAATTTTAATGTGCAGTAACAGAACGCACCAGGGGCCTTGTGATGATCGGTAATAGCCCCCGGTGTCAACTTCGAACTTGAGCCTTTGCCGGGTTATGAGCGAACTAAGTGCAATGGCTACCGCATCATAGCTACTGATGATCTTGTTGCCGATCTACTTCGTGATTAAAAAAAAAAAAAAATTTTGCGAATCTTGGAGGATTGTCTGCATTTTTTTTACACTTTCTCCTAAACGGACAACATCACTGGATGAATTTTGCAAGGTTGCCACGAGTCTCTCAAGTGGAACTTCAACTCCAGGTTGGTGTGCACATTTTTCTTATTTGACCATAGGGGGTGCACTGATCACTGATAAGATTGTGGCTATACTTTATTGAATTTATTGAAGTTGTGCGAGTGACTGGTGAACACTTCATCAACTGTGGAAACTTGCTTGTTTTTGTGCCATGTGGTGTGCGTGTGCAATCTAGTTGCTGAGTGACATTAAGGAAGATCTGACGGTGATGCAATAGCTGCTATAGTGCACAGTATTGTGTGTTTGCGTTGCGGTTGTTGAACATCAGCTATCTTGTTGGTGTCTATGCAGCAGTACATATAGTGCGGGATAGCATACTTTGTATGTGGCTGTATCGCCACCCATGCAAGAAATTTGTGTGTGTGTGTTATGTGGTGGTTTGCAGTTTTTTACTGAAGGCCCTGACTGAAACCCCAAGGTACGCTACTGCCAATCTTAGACACTCCTTATGTGTTTGACAGCTTTCCTCTGCTGATGTGTGTAAATATTCAAAAAGATATATCAAAGATGATGTATGAGACTAGAATGAATAAATAGTGAGATTAATACTAATATTTTCCAAACACAGAGGGCACTTGGAAGGGAGACGCATTAACCAAACAGGAAAGTGAACGGTTGCAAAGGGCTTTGGCAGATGACGCAGTCTGTTTCATGTTCCTTGTTGCCTCTTCTACCCTGGCTTTTCCCTAATCTCCGTTTCACTCTTCTCCCTTTCTCAGCTTTCTCCTCTGACAGGAGGAGCGAGATCTACTCTGGAGTGAGTGCACTGTGTTTGCTTTACATCTGTGATGGATCGGATGTGAGGAGACGAGTGAAAAAAGGGAAAAAGGCGAGGGGAGCAGGAGGCCTGGCGGAGGAGTAGAAAATCCAGGACACGAGGGGTTGGAACCGGAAAAGCTTCCAACGACTCCTCTCGAGCCTGAGGTCTGTTTCTGAGTCAGCAGAGAGCCTTTCCATCTTTCCACCCCTCTCCTCCTCTCCATCTCCACCTTTTGGCCTGAGCCGTAGTCTCGGTCATGTTGATTTCATACACGTCGGCCTCTAGCCGCACAGCACTCTGCTTTTGGAGAGCTACCCCTCTCCGGAGCAGCCAGAAAAAGCCCTTCGCACAGAGTGGAGCGGTCGCCATGGAGACGTAAGCAAAATAACGTCGAGTGCACACTTAAATGTTTATCTTCAGCGGTTGAAAATCATAATCATAACCACAGTCAACAAACACACACGACGGTTTGAACGTTCAAGCGTAGTTAAAGGGAAAATTCGCCGCTAATAATCTGCACATGGCAGTCCAAAACTACAATCGCTTCGGTGCAATTCATTTCGACAGAGGCATCGACGTTCTCCTGCCAAGAGAGCTTTTTCTACATTGCCTCCATGTACCAGCATGTGTTGCGTGACAGGGCCTCAACGGCGGATGTTAGGAGATGAACATCTCAGCCATTGTAGTTCTTCCACCAGCTACTTGCATCGACGGATGGCAGAAGTAAGCCAGTTTGCTCTAGCAGGCTATGGCAACACACACACAACATTGGCAAGTATTGTGTCCATGACACAGAGATGCCACCACTACGGGCAATACATGAAATAAGGTTTAAAAGCTGCAAAACTTCTCTTTAAAATTCACAGAGGTGAGTGTCATGCAGTTTGCCTGTGTGCTAACGAGTCAGCTTGCTAATGCGGGAGTCAGACCATCTACCGCCATGTAGTGCCATTAGGCGACGTCGAGCACCCCTCAACGATGATTAGTGAACCTCCGCTCCGAGAGATTGAGAGCAGCGAATTTCTCACATAGCACCCTCTCTAGCCACACCGCGCTGTCTGATGAATCCGTCCTACAACTATCTCCCTTGTTCCAACTGATAGTGAACAGCAGCGAACGGAATGGCCGCTCTCTGTGCGCTGACAGCTTTATGACTCATGGAAGCGGGGCGTCGGGCCCCCCGGGGGGGGGTTCTTACTCTCGGTCTCCAGGTGGTTTAGGATGTCTGCCGCCACGGCGTCGGCCTCCAGCTCACAGGTGCTCTGCCTCTCTACCTCCTCCAGGACCAGAGAGCTGTGGGGTGACAGAGAGGCAAAACTGTGGTGAGGAACTGCTTTGGGTGACAAACATCTTTTGCCGACGAAGTTATAAAGTTTCCGCAGGCCTGCGTCCTCTAAACTTCAGATAAACAGAATGATGAATATGACGGCAGCATTGCTGCTTACCTAAAAGGGAATGTTTTTTAAATTTTGGATAGGTACCTTCAAATTGAAAAACAGGGAGCAACGAAGTGATGGATAAACAGAGAGACGGCACATAGCGTGCAGCGCCCGAACCTTTGTCATTCGTAAGTGTGTGTTTGTCTTAAAGAGCAGGTTTCAGCTAGTCCTGACAGATCAATCGCTCACGGCGGGGGCCGGGCACAACGAGACAGAAGAGCGAGGAGAGGCTGGGTGTGTGTGCGGGACGGGACTCACCAGGGTATGGCGTCCTCCTCCCAGCGGACAAACGTGCCTCCCAGCGTGCTGTCGTTGAGCTTGGGGGTGCAGGGGCTCCTCAATGGGCTGGCAATGGGATGGCTGCTGGGGGCCTGCTGGCCCGGGGCCTCTGCGAAAACACAAAACAAAGGGCATTAGACCTGTGTGTCAGCTCAACGGATGTTGCTTTAACGCTTCCAGCACCTCGGGAAAATACATTCCACTCATTGTTCAGCAAATCATCACTATCTCTTTTAAAAGTAGGGTATATTAAACGTAGCCCGCTGTGGCAAGAAGGTAAAAGTTGCTGACACATCCACTCTCCGCTGTGAGTGAATGTGCCGTGAGGGCACTGCATTTAAACCACAGCAGCGTTTTCCCTGCAAGGTTTTAATATCTTCTAGCTGCCCGTCCAACCTGCCATGTAACACCTCAGCAGAGCATGCAGAAATAAAGCAACACAATGCTTTTATTCATTTTCCAGAAGACGTGGTTCATGGGTCGGAGGAAACTGGTTTTTTTTTTATTGCCATCTTTCAATCATTTATATTTTGGGGGACAGCACACACACACAGTTCAAGCGAACTGGCGTGCCATGCATCCACACCCACGTGTGCGCAGCTGTTCGCCTATACTTTCATGCGGCGCTAGCGGGCGCTCTAGAAGGTCACGTTGTTCTACGAAACCAGGGTAACAGAGGACTAGCCAGAGATCTGGAAAAAACAAAGTAGAGCATCAAACCCTCTGTGGGTATATCCTTTTTTAGCTGTTATATTCTGTTTTATATTCAATCTCGTGTTGTGTCTGCGCATACACATCACGCAATCTCTTCAGTTTCGGCTAGCGTTTTAGCATTAGCGTTAGCATTGCTATGTCACATAGCCCCGCGGACACGCTGCTGAAACTTTGGAAGTGGGCACTTCTCTGTGTGCCCTTTGCGAGCCTCCATCACCCAGAAACCTCTTCTCCGCAACGCTTCGCAGAGCCATTTACATGTTCCTATGCAGAAATGTGTCTCTGCCTTCACAAGGCACTTTTCACTTCAGCTTAGCCCGGCGTGTCATCCCCGCCCTTCGCCACCCTTTCCCTTGATCCCAGATTACAAACGCGCATTAAATTGTGACCTAAGGGGGGAGGGGGTAAACAGGTGTTCATATTGTAAGGGCCATTTGTGTTCATCTTGTGCCATCAGGAGGCCCTGGGAACCCGGTTTCCGCTGCTTGCGTCAGCCCCGGAGCCGGATCAAACGCCAGAGCGCTGCCTTTGTTGGGAGAGAGTCATGCGTTGAGGATTTTGGAGTGGGGGTGGGGGGGGTACTTTATTATCCTCGGTAGTTAAGGGGCATTTCCTGTGTGCCCTCCCACGTGATGTTGCTCTTCTGGGCCCAATGCGCTCTGGGGAAAGGAGGGGCCTGAGCGGACAGAATGACCAGAGGTAGATATTTGGGATTAGGATTTAGCCATGATCAAACAGACCTGGCTGTCTGGGCTACTTTCTTTTTTCTTTTTTTTAAGTCCCTGTCGGGTGGAAGAAGCGGTGGACCCACAGGGGTCAAGTTTACCTGGGATCTGAAAGGAGTGCCTTTTCTCTCCCACAGAGAGGCCCCATATGTGAGGAGGGGGTTGCGGGCTTGTACATGTGGACCCCCTCCCCCCCACGTCCCTCTTCCAGCTTTCTGGTTTTCAGGTTTCAATTCAAGCTTTGAGCCGGAGCGACAGACTAAAAAGGCAACACGGAGGGAGCATCACTAGCCATGCCATCCATTCGAGCCCGCAACTTACAACAAGAGACTTTCGTACCTACCAAAGCCGTTTTCGTATGTGGCCAGTAAGAACGACACTAGCCCCCAGAACATCCCCGTGTACCCAAACTGCACTATGACATTTGAACACATTATAACAGAAAGGTTGTGCTTGTTATTTGTTGTTCTTGACACAATGCGATAACGTTATGGATGTTTTAAGGAGTATTATACATGAAAAAGGCCCGAGTGTTTTCAGTTTAAGCGGGCCCGCGTACCAACTGACCGGCTCATTTCGCAGTCACGCTGTTGTGACCGGTGTGAGAAGGAAACGCACGGTACCATTTTTCAGCGCAGGGTAAGGCAGCGGAGAACAGAGGGGTTCAGAAGTTCACAGCAGAACAGGAAAGAAAAAAAACCCCTATCTATTAGTCCCACCTCTGACTTCCTGAGATTGGTCAGAGAGGTGCTTGTTTCAAAGGTCTGCTGGCCAAGCAGAAGAGGGGAGGGAGAAAAGGGGGAGAAAAGAGAGGGGCTCTCACATCCGAGCTAAGAACAGAAAGAATGTGCCGCGGGCCCCTGGATACGGCTGCAAGAGGCTGTGACGACAGGGCCTCGCTGCAGGCGTCCCGCTGTGGCGGTTTCACCCCATTCACAATGCGCACGCAGTTTAAATCAACAGAATCAATAATTCAGGAGCACACAAGCCACAACGATTGACTGTTTGCAAAATGATGATCGATGCAACAAACCACCAATCAGTGCTCTCTGCTTCATCCGACGTCGCTCCAACACCCATTGAGGGCAACACGGAGCAGCTTTAGTTCGTGACAAGTTATCGCAAATAATGAACGGGCGTTGGGGGAAGTGTAAGACAGACTCGCACTATCCCAGTCACCCGCAGCCCTGTGTATTTTTTATTTGTTTCCCGAAACCGACCTTCAGAATTGCCCCCCGGGGATTAAACTTGGTAGAAGACGACATTTTCAGTCTGATGCAGCAATTTATCGTGTTGAGGTGACGTTCAAGTTTGACCCATAATTGCACGGTTTTAGTGGAAAATCTGGCCAAATAGCAATGACAAAAAGAAGGCGGACATTTCACAAATGGTCATTTACAAACCACTTTTATTTTTTGATATTTTTGTTTTGTTTTTTGTTTTTTTTGACATTTTCCGCCTTTATTGGATAGTGATAGTAGAGAGAGACGGGAAAGGCGGGGGAGAGAGAGGGGACGACATGCAGCAAAGGGTCCGGGCCGTATTCGAACCCAGGCCGCTGTGGTAAGGACTCAGCCTTATGTGGTATGCGCCCTACCAGGTGAAGCGCCGGGGCGCCCCAAACCTTCACTTTTAAAATGAGGGCAGTTTTACGACTCGCAGGTCTAAGTAAAGGCAGGGGCAACAAAAGAAAGCAATATTTACTGTTGTGTTCTCCTCAAAGAGAAAACACTTATTTTTCAAAAAGCAGTGATTAAAAAAAAAAACTGCTGAACTGGAATGCCGAGGATGTCGCTAGGCCTGATGAATGTCCAGTATTTATGTGCAATATGGAAATCAACACATGCAACTAATACAGACAGATAGATAAAGGGACAGAGAGACGAAGAGGAAAAGACAGAGAGAGAGAGAGAGAGAGAGAGAGAGAGAGAGAGAGAGAGAGAGAGAGAGAGAGAGAGAGAGAGAGAGAGAGAGAGAGAGAGAGAGAGAGAGAGAGAGAGAGCGAGGGCGCTAGCTTTCGGCGCAGCATGTGGAGGCTGAGGTGAGATCAGGACTAATCCGATACGACACACAGTCTGGCAGCTTTCTCCGGCCAACCCTCCTTCCCTACTGGGAGCAGAGGAGCAACAATGGAGGGTGGACGAACCGACCCCGATTTCCCCACCGTGCCCGGCCTCGATGAGACCAGCAGCACCCGACACAAACATGACGGGGAAAACGGCTGTCAGCTTGACAGCCCAGTGGCATGATGTGGAGACTCCACAGCGCAGCCATTGAACTGCCTCCAAAACAGGAAAAGCACTGGGGGTTGGGGCAAATAACACAATTAATCCACAGTTCCTGCCCCGGCTGCTGCTCTGCTTAGACTCCGAGGACTTGCTAGCTTTTCAGGTTAAAACACAACAACGTGCTTTGGGTTTTCTGACTGTCTGCTAGCAGTCTACACCACCCATACGGTTGTCCACATCGTCTCGCGAGACTAAACACAAAAGCAGCAAAATAAGGCAGGAATCCAGAGAAGTGTGGTTGGAAGCTTGCGGTAGCTACGGGCACGTTGGCAAATTCACTCCAAGGCTGACACTTTGGGCGCTCTCTTGTTTTTTTTGGGAGAGTCTGGTGTGTTCCTGTTAGGAAATTCGTAAACAGTGCACTCTAGGAGCGGTCAGAGCAAAATACCAGACGTTCCACCGGAGGAGGCGTTTACCCGAGCATCTGAACATTCAGATGGCTATTGTTAACTAGCTTTAAACCAACGACGAATTACTTTGCCTATCTTCCAAAAAAAATAATGTCATTACAGAGCAACACTGTTATTTACGTATTCCTCTTTGCTGCCTCGTAAATCCTCTAGAACAGAGGTGGGCAGTCTTATCCAGAAAGGGCCGGTGTGGGCGCAGGTTTTTGTTGCAACCAAGCGGTTACACACCTGATCCCACTAACCAACCGGTAGAGTCTTTGCTGAGGAACTTGATTAGGAGACACAGGCGTGTAACTGCTTGGTTGGAACAAAGACCTGCACCCACACAGGCCCTTTCTGGATAAGACTGCCCACCCCTGCTCTGGAATGGTAGAAATGTTACTTTCTACAAGGTTTGATACCGCGACACCTTGGCTAATGGAATTCTTGTTTGCAAATTGCAAAAGGTTTATGCGCTCCGTCACGCTCTAATACCACAGCACAGTGTCAGAACGGGTTTACTTACGTACCGTATCGGTCAAGAACACCTTCAATCACGGCAAAGAAACCTGCGTGTGTCTGGGATTGGTCATAGAGGAGGACTTCAACTGTTACTTTTCCATATCAAGGCGGAACATTTCTGAGCAAGGAAAGAAATGATCCCAATGGCATTTCCTTTAGTGCATGATTTGGTGTGGAATGGTTCCAAACTGATCGTCTCTGGATTTTCGGCACCGTTGGATAACGGTGCTCAGTGGGGCCGGATCATGCCAGTGGGTGCCCTTAATGACATTGGTATTCAAAGACGGTTCTGCATGCACGTTACATCCGGTGATGCCCCATCTGATAGGGTGGTGATATGCTACGGTGAAATTCTGATATTCTGTGCTGAGCCTACAGCGTGTGCCGAAATCGAAACAAGCATACGTTTGTCCTTTCTGATCAAAAAACAAGACACAAACTTCTGAATCGGTCTTGTGGTTAATGGAGGACATGCATCACATCTGCATTACTAGACGGAAGCTGTGTGCTGTAGCATTTGTTGTGTAGTCATTGTAGATTGTCTGTGGGACTTCTCTGTCCCGATTTCAGCTCCAACACTAATGGAAACACAAACGATAACCGCGCACATCAGTCCTTGCCTGCCCGGCGCCGCGGCTTCATGACAGCCTCAGCAGCAGAATGACAAAGAGGTAAAAGTCTCCAAGTCCCTTACCTTTCGGCCGGCTCCTGCGGAACTTGATGGCCCCCAGGTTGACCAGGTTCATGCCGTACAGGTTGTAGTCGATGAAGAGCTGCAGCAGGTAAGGGATGTGGCCCTCATGTGGCTGGTAGACCTTGTTCATCACTGCGCCGCCTTGCAATAGCTCGCATACCCTGGAACATGCAGAGTTTTCCACATAAGACATTCATTCACATTCGATTGGAGTGAAAATGAAATCTGATCTCACATAGCGAGAGCAGCTGAAAGTGAAACAGAAAAATTAAGGTACTTCTTCTCTTCAAGGATGGTAAATGATTGAGGTCCATGACTAACACCCTAAAGACTGGATATTTAGGGGCGTCCGGGTAGCGTGGCGGTCTATTCCGTTGCCTACCAACATGGGGATCGCCGGTTCGAATCCCCGTGTTACCTCCGGCTTGGTCGGGTGTCCCTTCATCAAATACTGCATCTGTTAGATACAGTATTTATATGTAAACAGATGGAGTCTATCAGTATTGATATCTTGAAATGTGACTAGATGGGGTGTGGGATTGTGGTTCTGGTAATGTGGTTTTAAGAGAACGGGGGATCTCGGCGGAGACACGTGTTGCACTGACGGGCCAGACCAGAACAACACTCTGCTGCTGGGGAGAGATGTCGGCGTATGAACAAGAGTCTCCGATACCTGCTCGACAAAACCCTCTCATGTGGTGGAAAACTCTCAGGCTGTTGGAGATACCTCCACGTCGCCCAGATAGCAAAGAAATAGCGTTCCATCCCCGGATCCTCGGCGCATTCTGAACTTGTCCTCTGTCGGGAACGTGGTGAATAAAAAGAGAACGGCGCCGGCCTCTTCGAATGTGGACCGTCTTGTGTTTTTGGCGAATACCCTGTAGGCCTTCAGGCCTGACAGTGATGGTGGAATAAAATGCCGGACCAGTCGAGTCAGTTTTATGTTTTTTCTTCTTTTTTTTTAAGCTAGCGTTTTGGGAGTTCTAGCATCAAGAATGAAAGTAGCCTGCTTTTCCATCTTTAACAGCGCTTTATTGTAAAATACCCCTCCGGGTGAAACTTCCTTGTCACGTTTCTCGGAACTGTGTGCCTTAATTTTATCATCTCATCTCATCTCATCGTCAGCCGCTCCTCCAGGGCCGGGTCGCGGTGGAAGCAAGCTAAGTAGGGCACTCCAGACACCGCTCCCCCCCCCCCCAAAGAGCCCCTAGGAGGGGCCTTAATCTTATTTAAACAAAAGCATTACAGAAATGTAGGCTACTGTACTGACTGAACAGATATTGAATGACAAATACAGAAGCTTCATGCACTGAAGGTGCCCAGTTCCATGTAAAGGAAAAGATTTTGCTGTCCGGGTAGCGTGGCGGTCTATTCCGTTGCCTACCAACACGGAGATCACCGGTTTGAATCCCTGTGTTACCTCCAGCTTGGTCGGGCGTCCCTACAGACACGATTGGCCGTGTCTGCGGGTGGGAAGCCGGATGTGGGTGTGTGTCCTGGTCGCCGCACTAGTGCCTCCTCTGGTCGGTCGGGGCGCCTGTTCGGGGGGGGGGGGGAAGAGAACCGGGGGGAATAGCGTGATCTTCCCACATGCTACCTCCCCCTGGTGAAACTCCTCACTGTCAGGTGAAAAGAAGCGGCTGGCAACTCCACATGTATCGGAGGAGGCATGTGGTAGTCTGCAGCCCTCCCCGGATTGGCAGAGGAGGTGGAGCAGCGACCAGGACGGCTCGGAAGAGTGGGGTGATTGGCCATATACAATTGGGGAGAGAAAAAAAAAAGAAGGGGGGGGAATCCCAAAAAAAGAAAAGAAGATAATTGTTGTTCCATGTTTATCAAAGTACAGCTTGCTCAGAGCGTTGAATATCCGTTCTACGTACTGTAAAACTGACCGTACTTTTATTTACCACTACTTCTATTTACTTGAATAAAACGGGCCTATATTTGGGATAGGAGTTGGGACCTTTATTTCCTTTTGCACAAAACTCATGCTCGGCAAAGATGGAAAAATACTATCAAATAGTTTAATTAAACCTAAAAATTAGGCTATCAAATAACAAAACAATTACAAATCATTTATCTGACTCCGAGTTCTCATTTCTCACTCTAGCATCTGGCATCCAACCATGGCAGTGAGAGAGAGAGAGAGACAGAGAGGTATATGGTCTTTAAATGAAGTTTTACGGTATAGGACATTATTCTATTTGTTTATTTTGTAATGTGTAGGTATGTAGATCTTTTAAAAGACACCTTTACGTTAAAATATCTATACCTATACAAGTAGTGATGTCTCTCGTACTGGTTTGCCCTCTTATGGACATAATGCGCAAAAATGTATTCGAATGGGTTCGAACCGTTTGTGTTTTTTTTAGAGGGAATAATTCGAAGGTCATTTTTGGCCAGTTTTGACTGTCCTAGTCTGCAGTGATGTTTGTTGCCTGCCCGTTTCCTGAGTCTGGAGGTGTATAAGCCCTGAATGGAGGGCAGGTTGGCTCCAGTGATGTTCTCTGCAGACCTAACTGTCCATTGTAGTCTGGCCCTGTCCTGTTTGGTGGCCGAACCAAACCAGACAGTGACGGATGTGCAGAGGACAGACTGGATTATTGCAGTGTAGAACTGAATCAGCAGTTCCTAAGGCAGGTTGAACTTCCTGAGCTGGCGGAGAAAGTATATCCTCTGCTGGGCCTTTTTGATGATGTTGGACGCCCACCTTAGGTCCTGGCAGACTGTGGAACCCAGAAATCTGTAGGTTTTTCTGTACACACCATGCTGTTGAGTATGGCGAGGGGGGGGCAGTGTTGGGGGGCTCCTCCTGAAGTCCACTGTCATGTCCACTGTTTTGAGCGAGTTCAGCTCCAGGTTGTTATGGCCGCACCAGAGGGCCAGCAGATCAACCTCCCGTCTACTTCCAGACTCGTCACCATTCCGGATAAGGCCAATGATGGCTGTGTCGTCCACAAACTTCAGGAGTTTAACAGACAGGTCCCCCTGAGATAGTCATTTGTGTAGTGGGAGAAGAGTAGAGGGGTGAGTGTATATCCCTGGGGAGTGCCAGTGCTGATTGTCCGGGTGCTGGATGTGATTTTCTCCAGCCTCACCAGCTGCCTCCTGTCTGTCAGGAAGTTTTACATTCACTGGCAGATGGGGGCTGGTATAGCGAGCCGAGTGAGTCTGGAGTGAAGGATATCTGAAACAATGGTGTTGAACACTGAGCTGAAGTCCACAAACAGGACCCCTGCGTATGTCCCTGGGGAGTCGAGGTGTTGGAAGATGTAGTGCAATCCCATGTTGACTGCATCCTCCACTGACCTGTTTGCTCGGTAGGCAAAATGCAGGGGGTTGAGCAGGGGGCCTGTGATTTCCTTCAGGTGGGCCGGTCAATACCAGTCTCTCGAAGGATTTCATGTCCCCAGATGTTAGGGCAATGGGCCTGTGGACATTTAGTCCTGTGATACGGGGTTTCTTGAGGACCGGGAGGAAGCAGGAGCGGACTTCACACAGCTCTAGTGATCTGTTGGAAGATCGGTGTGAAAATGGGGGCCAGCTGGTCAGCACAGACTTTAAGACAGGAGGGTGACACGCCATCCGGGCCCGGTGCCTTCCTTGACTTGTGTCTCTGGAAGAGCTGGCGCACGTCCTCAACACAGATCCCAAGTGCGGGTGGGGGTTCAGTGGGGAGGGGAGAGTGGCTGGCAGGGAGTGCCGTTGTTTGTGTATTGTGGCTGGAGAGGAGGGGTGTGAAAAACCCATTTAGGTCGTCAGTCAGCCAGTTGATGGTTCCCTGTAGTGTGTGTGTGTGTGTGTGTGTGGGGGGGGTGTCTACTGGTCTTAATGATCATTTCTCAACAATTTCTGATGTATAAATGAAAGCTTCTTATGAAAGCACCTCTAGCCTTCCCAAAATATCATCACATAATTGATATATCCAGGAGTTCAGTCAGAAATATTGTCATAATTGATGTTGTCGCTATTGCACAACTGTGGTATGATAAGTGTGACGCCGGATGTAGAAAAGTTCACTTTGTGACTTTCTTGTTTGGTCTGTCCCAGAGTAAAGTTGCGTCTATAAAGGTCCGCGCACATCACTGACTGACTGATTGATTAACTGATTGATCAGTGACAAAGGGCAGGAAAGAACAGGGCAGTCAGTCAGCCCATCTCTCTCTCTCTCTAGCCACCCCACCTCCATTTTCTACCCTATCTTGCTCCAACAATTTATTTCTCTCAAAACAGCTCCCAACCCTGCAACACTCCGTAAGTAATTTTTCTCCCTCTATCTCTTGTCTCCTTCTTGTTGAACGCCTCCATTCGTCCTCCTCCTCTTTAGCGGCCTGCCTCTCTCGCCATCTCTTCGTCTGTCACACCCTCCATCTCCAGCTTTCGTTAATCTCTCCTCCTTTTCCATTTTCTGAGTCAGCTGCTCACGCTCTCTCGTTCAACTCTTTTCCCATCAGTCCGGCGAACGCCTTTCTGCCTCACTCCTTCTCGCTTTTCTGTTTTCACCCCAAGCTAAAAGGATCTCCCTCCCTTTCTCTAGCACCAGCAGCAACAGTGCCACCGTTCACACCGATCCCACTGGCCAATAAGAAACTGTTTCACGGAGCCCATGCAACGATCACACCGTACCGCCGGATCTGTGGTGAATGGGTTTCGGCTTAGCGAGTCAGAGGAGTCACGTGTGCCTACAGCCACGCATTCAGGGGCGTCACACAACAGGAGCTGCGGACGAACGCCGTTCCCATTCAGTTCACATCGCCCCCCGTGATCCTACCTTTTCACCATCTGAGGGTTGTACAGGTAGATCTTCATGAACTGCTTCTCCCTGGCGTGGTAGCCGTAGAAAGGCCTGACGGGGGCAGAGGAAGACAAGGAGAGAGTTTTGTTGGCGTGCTGCAAGCTTCAGACAAATCCACACAAGCCATTTGAATTAAAACGCCTGATAGACGTTTGGTGTTGTTGGTTGTCATTTTGCCCTTGCAATGTTTATTTCTTAAAAAAAGAGGATCTGGAGATTTAAACGGGGAATGTCTAGATGCAGACTCAATAACCCGAGTAAGAAAATCAAAGGAGGTGGAATCAGTTCACCTGGATACAAAAGAAAAAAAAAAAAGAAAAAAGGATGGAGCAAGACCGGAGAGCTAACACGTCAGGCCAGGACTCCACAGTCTACACCATCTACAGGCCGGTGGCCACTCCTTCAAGGATGAGGATGTGCACATCCTTGATAGGGAAGAACACTGACTGGTTTGAATGGGGAGTCAAAGAGGCCATCTATGTGAAGAGGGGACCCCAATCATCTCTGAACCGGGGGGGGGGGGCTAAGAGTACACATGGCCATTGAAACTAGTTAGCGGTCACACCCATATTTGATATTTGCATATGAAACTGGTCGTTGGTTTCGGTCATTATGCCACCGGGTGGGGGTACCTGCAGTCAGTTGAGACCGGAAAGGTCACTTATAGATGACTGATGACACGTATCTGTCAATAAACCTTGTGTCCAGATGAACTGATTCAACCTTCTGTGATTAAACGGGGGATCTACATGAGAAACCTTGACATCGAGTAACTCTCATCTACTCATGGCACCTCTCATGAAAATCAAATTGTACTTCCAAAATTAAAACTATTTGTTTCACTCATTTGCCCCAGAATTCACATGCCAATTTCATCTATTTCTGCAGAAGCTGATACAGCATGCATATCCAGATAATGTATAAGCGTGCTTATACTTTGTAAAAAATAATAAGTATTATTTATTATCAGCTAGCACCGTTTGGGAACATTACATGTCGCGTGGGGACTATCTTTCAGGGATCACTTTCCTTATTTTACAAGCTATAAATCCCCAATTCAGCAGCCATCGGCTGGTATGCGGTGGGCGCTAATATCTCCGCTCTGCATCCGGCATCAACAACATCTTAACTGAGGCGGCGGGTGACTCACATGCCGGAGACCAGCACCACCTTGAAGACGTGCTGCATCCTGGAGGCGGGGTTCCCCATGGCCACGTTGAGGGCCCTGTCGATGCTGAAGGCCACCTGGCGCAGGTAGCGCTCCGGCTGCGGGCCGTGGCCATCGTAGGGCACGTAGATGTAAGGGAACACGCCATGGAGGTGAAGACACGTCTTCTGGCCTGTGACCAAGAAACAGGGAAAAAAACAATTTTAACTTCAGGTTAAGTTCACGATCTCATCCAAGAGGTTTCCTGATATGTTGGGAGAGGCTGTGATCGGATAGTAAAACATGGATTTGTTATTTATGGTTTTGTTTTTTAAAACAGTGACGGACCGTCCATACACCTTTTATATGTCTAATGATCAGCGGAGCAGTGATGAAGCGTCGAGGAAAGGAAAGCAGAAATGGATGTAACAGCTCTTTGAGACCCACACACCCACTGAAATGCTCTTCCATCACCCAATATGAACACACCAGTGCCCCCCCCCCTTGATCCGGTACCATCCTGTAACCACATAATTTATATTCAACAAACAATACGGCGACAGGCAGGGGCGCAAATCCATGAATACTGGGATGGCATCCAACGCTTGACTTGTGCCCCCGTCCACAGGGTTAGTGTCGGGAAGGGCATCTGACGTAAAGTTCTGCCAAATCATTACGCGGATTGACAAGACCCTATCGGGTCAGTCAAGGCCCGGGTTAACAATGACCGCTGTCGGTGCTGTGCCCTCACAGGGCACCGATGGAAACCATCAAATCCACTGTGGCGAGCCCTGGGAAACAGGGAACAAGCCAAAAGAAGAACCAATAACCCGCAGGATGGCGTTATGGGTCAGCATGGAGACATGGGGTCAAGATGCGTTCAAATCCTCTTCCTAAGAGAACAAAGGTTTCTTGTGCGAGCCATGTTACAGGCCGCTCTTAAGTGTCGGAGCTGGGTAAGGGACAATGTCCACGCCATGTCCTAGTTTAGCAGGTATCGGCCTCATTTCTGATACCAAAGTCAGCGCACCTGCTCTCCACGCAACTTTATGGACGGCAAGTTAAAAGGAAACGATCGGGATTTCCCACATTATCTGAGTCGTGGAGATAACGCCCCGTCAGCAGCCATGACACCGAGCGGCGGCTCCGCTATGTCGCTGAAATCACGCCCGCCGGGCGACGGCACTGACGGGCAACGGGTCAATGTCACCACGTCTTTCACATGTTCCTATACGATGCAGCCTGTCTTGACGACGGGCTGCACTGTAGGACAGGACCTCCGCGGACGGTTAATCAGTAACGTCACAGCTGGACAAGTTTTCACACAGTTCTGATGCCGTTCCAAAGACTCGCAGAAGACTGCTCAGTATTACGGCTGCAAATAACGCACCATTCCTACAACATACACACACACACTGGACATAAATACACACACACTGGATATAAATATACACACACTGGATACAAATAAAAATACACCGGATATAAATACACACACACTGGATATAAATACACACACTGGATACAAATGCACCCACACTGGATATAAATACACACACTGGATACAAATATACATACACCGGATATAAATACACACACACTGGATATAAATACACACACTGGATACAAATACACCCACACCGGATATAAATACACACACACTGGATACAAATACACACACACTGGATACAAATACACACACCGGATATAAATACACACACACCGGATACAAATACACACGCACTGAATATAAATACACACGCACCGGATATAAATACACACACACCGGATATAAATACACACACACTGGATATAAATACACACACACTGGATACAAATACACACACACTGGATACAAATATACATACACCGGATATAAATACACACACACTGGATATAAATACACACGCACCGGATATAAATACACACACACCGGATATAAATACACACACACTGGATATAAATACACACACACTGGATACAAATACACACACACTGGATACAAATATACATACACCGGATATAAATACACACACACTGGATACAAATACACACACCGGATACAAATACACACACACACCGGATATAAATACACACACACTGGATATAAATACACACACACACCGGATATAAATACACACACACTGGATATAAATACACACACACTGGATACAAATACACACACACACCGGATATAAATACACACACACACCGGATATAAATACACACACACTGGATGTAAATACACACACACTGGATACAAATACACACCGGATACAAATACACACGCACCGGCTATAAATACACACGCACCGGATATAAATACACACACACTGGATATAAATACACACACACACCGGATATAAATACACACACACCGGATATAAATACACACACACTGGATACAAAAATTCTACACACCCTTGTTAAAATAGGTTTTTTTTTTTTTTAATTGCAACCGATAAAAATAAAGTGAAAAACAATCAGAAACTTTTTAGGGGAAAAGAGGAAAAATACAGGGGCGTCCGGGTGGTGTAGCGGTCTATTCCGTTGCCTACCAACATGGGGATCGCCGGATCGAATCCCCGTGTTACCTCCGGCTCGGTCGGGTGTCCCTACAGACGCGATCGGCCGTGTCTGCGGGGGGAAAGCTGGATGTGGGTATGTGTCCTGGTCACTGCACTAGCGCCTCCTCTGGTCGGTCGGGGCCTGTTCGGGGGATGGGGAGGAGGAACTGGGGGGAAGAGCACTAGTCCCCCCTGGTGAAACTCCTTACTGTTGGGGGAAACGAAGCGGCTGGCGACTCCACATGTATGGGAGGAGGCGTGGTGTGGTAGTCTGCAGCCCTCCCCGGATTGGCAGAGGGGGTGGAGCAGCGACCGGGACGGCTTGGAAGAGTCGGGTAACTGGCCGGATACAACTGGGGAGGGGGGACCCCCCAAAAAAAAGGAAAAATACAAAACTCACTCTAACCTGGTTGCACAAGTGTGCACACCCTTATTTAATTGGGGATGCGGTTGTGTTCAGAATGAGCCAATCACATTCAAACTCTAGTCAACTAGTGAGTACACACCTGCCGCCAACAATCAGTCTCGACAATCCAGCCAGAAAGAGTTTGACTGAGTACTGTTTTAACTTTATCTGACGGTCCAGACATGTTTCACATCAGAAACTGGCCCGGAGTCAAAACACCTAGAAGGGTCCACTCAGCACTCCGGGGCCGTATGAACTAATCCAGTGTCGGACCGCAGTCATTCATCTACCAGGAGGCATCTGAGTCCCTGTTGAACAAATAGCGCACACGTAAGCTGAGACGTGTTGGTCCGAGACACGGATTTTACTGAGGCCGTAAAATCGAACGACCGGACTGTTGGGATTGAGACGGATGGCGTGCGCGGGGTGGAGGAGTAAAGGGGGAGGAGTGCAGCAAAACCGCCTTTTACACACAGCTTCTGACCGACCAGAGGAAGATGGATACCGCGGACTCCGCCGGGGCCACGGGCTTCGCTCAAGCAGACCGATGAACCAAACAAAGGCCTGCGGAGTAATGACTGATGACCGCCGTGCGCCCGGCACCATCACAGCCACCCCATTAGCTTAATAACCAAACGGAGGACGGAGAGGAAACGCGCAGCCCGGGATGGTGAGGAAAGCTGAGCGGAGAGGATCGAGGACCCCGAGTGAGAGAGGAGCGGGGTGAGGTCATCCGATGAGTGAGCATGGGGCGGGTGGGGGGGGGGTGGTGACTCACAACTAAGAGAAAACTGGATCCGGTTTAAAGAAGATATACGCTGAGAGAAACTGAGGCCTTCGCTTCAAACCCTTGTTCTCAGCAACGCATTATAAAAACGCTTCACATTTTACAATTACGGGGCGTCCGGGTAGCGTGAGGGTCTATTCCGTTGTCTACTGACACGGGGATCGCCGGTTCGAATCCCCGTGGTACCTCCGGCTTGGTCGGGCGTCCCTACAGACACAATTGGCCGTGTCTGCGGGTGGGAAGCCGGATGTGGGTTATGTGTCCTGGTCGCTGCACTAGCGCCTCCTCTGGTCAGTCAGGGGGGAGGGGGAGCTGGGGGGGGGGGGGGATAGCGTGATCCTCCCACGTGCTACTACGTCCCCCTGGTGAAACTCCTCACTGTCAGGCGAAAAGAAGCGGCTGGTGACCCCACATGTATGGGAGGAGGCGTGTGGTAGTCTGCAGCCCTCCCCGGGTCGGCAGAGGGGGGGTGGAGCAGGGACCGGGGGGGCTCGGAAGAGTGGGGTAACTGGCCAAGTACAACTGGGGAGAAAAAGGAGGGGAGTTATAAAAAAAAAGAAAAGAAACTAGTTAATGGTCACGCCCATATTGGCATATGAAACTGGTCCGTTGGTTATGGGGGTGAACACCCCCCCCCCCCAAATATAGCCACATTGCTGATATGAGAGCATTGAGTCAAACTCACCCCATGTATTTGGTCAGCGTTACCCAGCCCTTCTTCCGAGCTAAAGCCATGTTTGTTTTTTGTTCTTGAGCAGAACAGCTCGGACGGTCCCTCTGGTGAGGCCGCTGTGCACGGGGGGCAGACGGCGGGGGCTAACGTCGACCCCGGGGGCACGACGGCTGCAGAGTAGCCGGCACATGGCGGCTAACGCACGACGACGACTCGTCTCTCAAGCCTCTCGGGCAGACCGCCACAGTCATCCGAGGTCAGCGCGCATACAGCAGACGCTGCACGCCGGTTAACCTCCTCGTCCTCCGTTATCGGAACCCGGCCGACGCTTTTATCTGCACGCCGCTGCCCGCCAGGCGTTGTGGCGTTTAATCGGATGATGAGGGGGCGACAACAGCCGATATAAATATAAATACAGAAACGGATAAGCAAAAATGGGCGGCGCGGTGGTTAGCGCCGTCGCCTCGCAGCAAGAAGGTCCTGGGTTCGAACCCCCGGGGCTGTCCAACGGTGGGGTTCGTCCCGGGTCATCCTCTGTGTGGACAGATGGGTAAATAGAAATAAAAAACAACGCTGGGGGACAGGAAGCTATGGGGTGGAGGTACAAACCCTGTACTCAAAACCAGGTTGCTTTTGTTAAACGGCACGCACACACACACACACACACACACACACACACACACACACACACACACACACACACACTGTCTGAGTACCGTGCACAGTAAAGTGAAACGACAACAAAAAATAATCCCAGAAAACTTCTTTTTTTTTTTAAAGCACCTGTTTGAGATAACCACACGAAGCTGGACAGAGGGGGGCAGTGTTGAGCAGAGGGACCGGTCCACAGACTCCTCCGCACATGCCCAGAGACATGCCCGGCCTCCTGCCCTTCACGACTGCCATTTGACTCTGGCTATAAAGGGGGGTCGGGGGCTGGCTCTAGCAGCTCTTACCCCTCACCCTCCGACCCCAACTAAACCTGCCCCTCCGCGAGCCCATTTTAACCCCCCACAAACAAACATCGGGCCGAGGCACGCCAATACCCTACCCCCAGTACCGCCACACTCCCCTCGGCCCGTTTTGTCTGTGTGAACACACACACACACACACCAATCACACCCTGGCACTCGCTCAAATACAGATTTCTAATCACCGACACCAGACACGAGCCAGGACCATCACGGCACAGTGACGCAGGTCCGGGCCGTACATGAGCCGAATTCAAATGGAGCCCGGTCTGTGAGGGGAGTGTCCGGCGGGCTCTCGCCACCGCCAAACCATTGGAAGCAGACGTGTGTGTGTGTGTGTGTGTGTGTTTTGTGCTCGACAACAGCGGCCGACGTGGTTGACAAGATGTTCTACCCATGACAGTCCGTCTTATCTGGGCGGGCCGACCGACCCGGGTGGGTTCAATCAAAGCTCCCAGATGACAATTCCCCGCGGAGAAGGTGCGGCGTCAAAAGCCTCACGGAGACGGGAAATACCAAAGACACACCGGACACAACACGCTGATTTAAAAAAAAGAGAGAATTAAAAACAGCTTTCGATAGGCCACACATGAAAATACGAGTTTTGAACCGTGGTCCTTCCTGTGGAGCCAAGACAAACTGCATGACAGGGAATGAATATATCACAGGAATATATCAAATATGCTGCTGCAAAACGTCACTGACGCACTGTAATCTCACACCAACCACTGTTTTCAGTGTCGGTGGAAGAGGGGTAGCTTTTGGGGGGTGGTGTGGAAAGATGGAGGGAGAGGGGTAGCTTTTGGGGGGTGGTGTGGAAAGATGGAGGAAGAGGGGTAGCTTTTGGGGGGTGGTTTGGAAAGATGGATGGCTTTTCCATGACTAGAAAGAAGACAGTGTGGAAAACTCAGGAGAATCTGCAGATAGATAGATAGATAGATAGATAGATAGATAGATAGATAGATAGATAGATAGACCAAATGTATTCTGGATAGATAGATAGATAGATAGATAGATAGATAGATAGATAGATAGATAGATAGATAGATAGACTGAATGTATTCTGGATAGATAGATAGATAGATAGATAGATAGATAGATAGATAGATAGATAGATAGATAGATAGATAGATAGATAGATAGATAGATAGACCAAATGTATTCTGGACAGATAGATAGACAGATAGACAGATAGATAGATAGATAGATAGATAGACGGAATGTATTCTGGATAGATAGATAGATAGATAGATAGATAGATAGATAGATAGACTGAATGTATTCTAGATAGATAGATAGATAGATAGATAGATAGATAGATAGATAGATAGATAGATAGATAGATAGATAGATAGATAGATAGATAGATAGACCAAATGTATTCTGGATAGATAGATAGATAGATAGATAGATAGATAGATAGATAGATAGATAGATAGATAGATAGATAGATAGATAGACTGAATGTATTCTGGATAGATAGATAGATAGATAGATAGATAGATAGATAGATAGATAGATAGACCAAATGTATTCTGGATAGATAGATAGATAGATAGATAGATAGATAGATAGATAGATAGATAGATAGATAGATAGATAGACTGAATGTATTCTGGACTGCTTGACGGATTGGTTTTCGGGTGAAAAAGCTTGACCGAATCAAACGTAAACTCACAGGATGATCCAGAAACGTACCAGAATAATGGATTTGCATGTGGCATATTCATCCTCTGAGGTAAGCTGCAGGAGGAGGAGGCACGGACACCGAGGAGAAACTGAGTTATCAGGAGGTGTGTCATCAAGCATTAGTGTGGAGGCACGTGTGTTCACGTACGCCACAGCAAGGCAAGGCTGCGAGGTGTGTGCGCAGGTGTGTGTTTGTGTGTGTGTGTGAGAGAGAGAGAGAGACAGACAGACCCCACTGGGAGCGATACAAAAGGCTGCCAGCCGCGCTAGCAGTGAAGTAGCACTTACGCTAGTCTCTCCCCAGCCTGCCCGTCGATGTGAAATCTGGGCAAAGACACACGCACACACACATACGTGCGCCGCATGAGCCATCGACAGCGTTTTGTGAGCTTCTGCTGCAGTTGCTAGGCAACGGCGACGGCAAAGCACAAGCCTCCGACGGGAAGCGGGCGAGATAAACGAGTGAGCTGGGTGGGGAGAGAGAGAAAGAGAGAGGGAGGTGGAGGTAAATGAGAGAGGGAGGTGGAGGTAAGTGAGCGAGGACGGTGGAGGTAAGTGAGAGAGGAAGGTGGAGGTAAGTGAGAGAGGACGGTGGAGGTAAGTGAGAGAGGACGGTGGAGGTAAGTGAGAGAGGACGGTGGAGGTAAATGAGAGAGGAAGGTGGAGGTAAATGAGAGAGGAAGGTGGTGGAAAGTGAGAGAGGACGGTAGAGGTAAATGAGAGAGGAAGGTGGAGGTAAATGAGAGAGGAAGGTGGCGGTAAGTGAGAGAGGACGGTAGAGATAAATGAGAGAGGAAGGTGGAGGTAAGTGAGAGAGGACGGTGGAGGTAAATGAGAGAGGAAGGTGGAGGTAAGTGAGAGAGGAAGGTGGAGGTAAGTGAGAGAGGAAGGTGGAGGTAAGTGAGAGAGATAGGTGGAGGTAAGTGAGAGAGGAAGATGGAGGTAAGTGAGAGAGGAAGGTGGAGGTAAGTGAGAGAGGACGGTGGAGGTAAATGAGAGAGGAAGGTGGAGGTAAGTGAGAGAGGTAGGTGGAGGTAAATGAGAGAGGAAGGTGGAGGTAAGTGAGCGAGAACGGTGGAGGTAAATGAGAGAGGAAGGTGGAGGTAAGTGAGAGAGGACGGTGGAGGTAAATGAGAGAGGAAGGTGGCGGTAAGTGAGAGAGGACGGTGGAGGTAAATGAGAGAGGAAGGTGGAGGTAAATGAGAGAGGACGGTGGAGGTAAATGAGAGAGGGAGGTGGAGGTAAATGAGAGAGGGAGGTGGAGGTAAATGAGAGAGGACGGTGGAGGTAAATGAGAGAGGAAGGTGGAGGTAAATGAGAGAGGACGGTGGAGGTAAATGAGAGAGGAAGGTGGAGGTAAGTGAGAGAGGACGGTGGAGGTAAATGAGAGAGGAAGGTGGCGGTAAGTGAGAGAGGACGGTGGAGGTAAATGAGAGAGGAAGGTGGAGGTAAGTGAGCGAGGACGGTGGAGGTAAATGAGAGAGGAAGGTGGAGGTAAGTGAGAGAGGACGGTGGAGGTAAGTGAGAGAGGTAGGTGAGAGAGATAGGTGGAGGTAAATGAGAGAGGGAGGTGGAGGTAAATGAGAGAGGAAGGTGGAGGTAAATGAGAGAAGAAGGTGGAGGTAAGTGAGAGAGATAGGTGGAGGTAAGTGAGAGAGGGAGGTGGAGGTAAATGAGAGAGGAAGGTGGAGGTAAGTGAGAGAGGAAGGTGGAGGTAAGTGAGCGAGGACGGTGGAGGTAAGTGAGCGAGGTAGGTGGAGGTAAGTGAGAGAGGAAGGTGGAGGTAAGTGAGCGAGGTAGGTGGAGGTAAGTGAGAGAGGAAGGTGGAGGTAAGTGAGCGAGGACGGTGGAGGTAAGTGAGAGAGGAAGGTGGAGGTAAGTGAGCGAGGACGGTGGAGGTAAATGAGAGAGGGAGGTGGAGGTAAGTGAGAGAGGACGGTGGAGGTAAATGAGAGAGGAAGGTGGCGGTAAGTGAGAGAGGACGGTAGAGATAAATGAGAGAGGAAGGTGGAGGTAAGTGAGCGAGGTAGGTGGAGGTAAGTGAGAGAGGAAGGTGGAGGTAAGTGAGAGAGGAAGGTGGAGGTAAGTGAGCGAGGTAGGTGGAGGTAAGTGAGAGAGGAAGGTGGAGGTAAGTGAGAGAGGAAGGTGGGGGTAAATGAGAGAGGAAGGTAGAGGTAAGTGAGAGAGGACGGTGGAGGTAAATGAGAGAGGAAGGTGGCGGTAAGTGAGAGAGGACGGTGGAGGTAAATGAGAGAGGAAGGTGGAGGTAAGTGAGAGAGGACGGTAGAGGTAAATGAGAGAGGACGGTGGAGGTAAGTGAGCGAGGTAGGTGGAGGTAAGTTAGAGAGGTAGGTGGAGGTAAGTGAGAAGTGACAGGGAGGAATTATACTAACAATAGTTGGGCAATGTGTATGTAGGAGATTGGGAGCCAGAGATAAGAGGGGAGTGGGGGGCAGGGAGAGGGCAGACAAGGGGGAGAGGGAGAGACAGAAGATAGGAGAAGGGAGTGGGGGGGGGGAGGTTCTCTGGTATGCACAAGCTTACTTGCAGCCCGTTCACCTGAATGTAATTGCCATTGTTTTGGGTAAGTGGCCACTTCATGCTTCCCATTGACATCGCCTGTGTGCCTGCTTTTCAGTTCAGCGGCGCTGGAGGAGGTTGCTGGGGAAGGGTGCTGGGGGAGATTTCTGGGGGAGGGTGCTGGGGGAGGTTGCTGGGGGAGGTTGGCCCTTTCTTCAGGTGTTGAATGGGTTTAAATGAGAGTTCTCCACATTACGGAGCTGTTTAACACACAATCCTGCTCCATTTATCAAACCATTAGTTCTCGTCTTTAGCATTCCGGTCAGAAAAATATGGGTTATTGCCTTTCCCACTTTCCCCCACTTTTCTCTACCTTCCCAACTACTCACAGATATGCAGGACATCTCAAGATCTACATGGGCAATCTTAATTCGTTGTGTAGAACAACGTTTATTGTCTTTTCGTTCTCTATGTTGAGCCCCTTGTCTGGCTCGTGGTCGACCTATTCCTGTTTCTCAGTGACTGGACAGACCCGTCTCACATCTCGCAGACCACTTGCAGATCTGCAAAAAGTAAATGCAATGAAAATCCAATTTAGCCTTGTGGAAAAAAAAAAAGAAAAAAAAAAGTGATCTTATAAACTTTAATTGCCCACCATGGGAGACATTCTCGTTGTGCCCTCTGGTCAGCCGGCTAATGTGACACTCCCGGAGCGCGCGCAGTTTGGGTAGCGTGCTTAGGCTAATTATAATTAGCCTAAGCAGCCCCTTTGTATAATTATACGAAGGGGATGAAACCTGGATTTCTTCAAGTAGGCGACTACCACAAAGGCCCATTAGTGTCGGTGGTCTTCTCAGATTTCTTGTTGAACTGAGAAAGCCAAACTACTCTTTGTTTCCTGTGACAACCTGAGAGAAGTGGGGGCGGGGGGCGGCGGGGGGGTACAGATAGATACACAGATAAATGTCCAGAGGTGATGAAACAGTCCACAGTGTACGGGATTTAATATGGGGGGTATGGAAAACAAGACTTATCCAGTCTTGCGGTCGACTCTGCTATCAGCGAGGAGTACTACTGTCACGCTTTCGCTGCGCTTAAATAACGAGCCAATCAGAACTGTCCTCTGGAGTGATGTCACACGGGGAGCCATCGACCCAGGTTTTACATTAGTCGAGTCAAAGTCAATTCTGCTTGTGTAGCCCAAAATCACAAATGGCTTTACAGCAACACAACATCCTGTCTTTAGACCCTCGCATCGGATAAGGAACAACTACCTAAAATAACCCCTGGGTTAGGCCAAAAAGCAAGGCAGCCTCTGGTCGGGCAGCCATCGCTTCTGTCGAAGAAGGGGGGCGGGGTCGGTGTTACTGCCAGCCAATCACAGTAGCTCGTGAATAACGATATCACAATGTTACAATATTATTACTATATGAACTATATGATATTACTACAGTAACGATCCCCTAAACACGATGAAAGAAACACTGCCACACACAGCAGTAATACCAGCTTGTCAGAGAGAGCAGGGAAATACCGCCCCTGCCTGCCCCTGAGCCCCGGCACAGCACTCAACACCACAGACTGGCTGGTTCTGAGAAGTGGGCTCTCACTGGTGAAACAGCCGGTACCATGTAGCAGAACCAGCTCATAGCCCAGCACCGGGGTTTTCTGAGGGGACTGAGGGCTGAGGAGACGCTCCGTCTCCCCTGGTGGTCCCAAGGCCTCATCTAGCTTCCTGCCTGAGGATTTGTGAATGAAAGGAGGGGGACGAGGAGGTGTGTGTGTGTGTGTGTGTGTGTGTGTGTGCGAGCGCTCTAAAGCCCTTGTCTCAGTGAGAGGAGTACAAAAACAGATTCTCTCACTCTCTCTGAGTACAATCTACAGGATAGCTTGATGACTCAGCACCTAAAATAGCAACAACAACACACACACACACACACACACACACACACACACACACACACAGAGCCAGTTTTAGCCTCCTAAACTGCCACTAATCTAGTAAGGCATTCTAAGGCCTAAAACAGACAAATTGACGGACGGTGAGACACATACAGAGACAGACAGACAGACAGACAGACAGACAGACAGACAGACAGACAGAGACAGACAGATAGACAGACAGAGACAGACAGACAGACAGAGTGACAGACAGATAGACAGAGAGAAAGACAGACAGAGACAGACAGACAGAGAGAAAGACAGACAGACAGAGACAGACATACAGACAGAAAGACAAGACAGACAGAGACAAACAGAGAGACAGATAGACAGACAGACAGACAGACAGACAGACAGACAGACAGACAGACAGAGAGACAGACAGAGACAGACAGACAGACAGACAGAGACAGACAGAGAGACAGACAGATAGACAGACAGAGACAGACAGACAGACAGAAAGACAGACAGAAAGACAGACAGAGAGAAAGACAAGACAGACAGAGACAAACAGAGAGACAGATAGACAGACAGACAGACAGACAGACAGACAGATAGCGAGACAGACAGAGACAGACAGAGAGACAGACAGAGACAGACAGACAGACAGAGACAGACATATAGACAGACAGACAGACAGAAAGACAGAGACAGACAGACAGACAGAGACAGACAGACAGACAGACAGATAGAGACAGACAGACAGAGAGAAAGACAGACAGACAGAGACAAACAGAGAGACAGATAGAGACAGACAGACAGACAGATAGATGAGCACAATAGGCAGGCAGGCAGAAACCAGAACTCCTACTGCAAACATGAAACCATACAGGAAGTGACCTTGGTTGGGTGTTAAATCCATGAAAAGAGGACAGTCCAGACATGAAACACGGGACAATATAAAGAGATACATGAACAATATGTAATATAACGACGACACGGGGCAACAGCAGTAACAACTTACACAACAACAACAAGCTGCAGACGACAGCGCCACAGCACAGAAACACCATACGCAGCTCTACTATAGACACCATGAAGACAAACAGGCAGAGAGACAGCAGCAGGCAGACACACAGACAGGTAGGTAGGTACACAAACGGACAGACAAAACAGGAAAGCAGACAGGCCTGCAGATCCACCCCATCAGACAGGGCTACTTTGTGACTCACGTTACCGCACCGCACAAAAATGCAACCAGCATGGAAATCAGATGGCCCGGCGATACCTCATCCAGTCCGCCCTGCATCCACGTGTGTATTTGTGTGTGTGTGTGTGTCTGTCTGAGTGTGTACATATTGCCTTTTGTGTGTATGCCTGTTTAAGTGTGCGCACCTTCTTGTGTGTGTGTGTGTGTGTGTGTCGGATGGGCTGCAAATTTGCGATCACGTGCTTTGCCACCGTCTCTCTCGGCTGCACGTAACGGCATGTCTGTCTTTGCATGAACGGGTGTTTGTGCGTGAACGTGCTGGTGTGTGATCGTATTTGCGTGCACTTTGCCTCGTTTCTGTGTGCTTGTGTGCGAGCGCACGTGTGTGAGCGTTGTGTAACAAGTGCAATCTGGTTCCGAGTACAGGGTTCGTACCCCCGCCTCTCCTCCAGCTTGGTTTTTTTAATGTGTGTGTGTGTGTGTGTGTGTGTGTGTGCGGGGGGGGGGGGGGTCCTCTCGGCCAGACACTCTCTCGATGAGGGTCCGTTCATGCGGCGCTGATGAACTGCAGGGAGCTGTGGGTCGCAGACGGAGCAGGACTTCCTGCAAAAACAAGCCGCTCTCGACTCCACGCCCACGGTCGTGTTAATGGCTCGGTCTGCAGCGCTAACGTCTCTATGCGCGCTCGATAATCCAGGTGAGGACACCGGAGAAAGCCTCACTCGTCTAGGAGACCTCCTCGGTCCCAGCTGACCGCAGGTATCCCCCCCCCCTGCAGACAACGCAGCGGCACAACGACCGAAGACGACGATCGGTTTCATACGCAGATCGCCGTGACCATTAACTAGACCTACAACGGCCATGTGCGCTATTCACAGACGATTGGGGAATGGCTGCAATCGCAGCGTTGTAAGATGGCAACGGGGGTGTCCGGGTAGGGTGGCGGTCTGTTCCGTCGCCAACCGACACGGGGATCGCCGGTTTGAATCCCCGTGTTACCTCCGGCTTTGCCGGGCGTCCCTACGGACACGATTGGCCGTGTCTGCGGGTGGGGAGCCGGATAGGGGTGTGTGTCCCGGTCGCTGCACTAGCGCCGCCTCTGGTCAGTCGGGGGAGCTGGGGGGGGGGGGGGGGGGGGATAGCGTGATTCGCCACGCGCTACGACCCCCTGGCAAAACTCCTCACTGTCAGGTGAAAAGAAGCGTCTGGCGACTCCACATGTATTGGAGGAAGCATGTGGTGGTCCTCCCCCCCCCCCCCCGGATCAGCGGAGGGGGTGGAGCAGCGACCGGAGTAGTTGGCCAGATACAATTGGGGTGAAAAACGGGACCCCCCCCCCCCAAAAAAATGGCAACAGATGTACTGTTAAGCCCCCCTCGGTTCAGGGATGGTCGTTCCCTCCTCACATAGACGGCCTCTGGGACTCCCCGTTCAATATATCAGAATCAGAATCATGTTTAATGGCCATGTAGGTTTGCACAAACATGGGATTTGACTCTGGTTTTGTGGGTCTTTCAGTGTACTTAACATAGAATAACACCACAACACAACAATCTTCCGATATATATACGCAAGCACTGACTACATACAGGCAAAATAAGAGGTGACAAAGAGCAATGGTGCAGAGAATATATCAGAGATGCAAAAACAGATGTTAGCAGGTTACTTGCATACATGCCTGAGGTGGATGTACATGACAGGGTACCAGCACACGTACAACGTACAGTATATACAAAATGGCTGGATTTATTTGAGTGTTAAGCGTTCATATGAATGACAGGCCGTGGAAAGAAACTGGTTTTACGTCTGGTTGTTTCGGGCTGTACGCTGTTACATGCCGGGAGGACTGCCGTGACTTGCACATCGGGTAAACCAAACAGACGCTGGCCAAGAGGATGGCACAACACAGGAGAGCTAACACGTCAGGCCAGGACTCCACAGTCTACACCCATCCCAGTCTATACCCATCCTTGAAAGACTGGCCAGTGCAGTGGCCACTCTTTCAAGGATGAGGATGTGCACATCCTTGATAGGGAGAAACGCTGGTTTGAATGGGGGGGGGGGGGGGGTCAAAGAGGCCATCTATGTGAAGAGGGAACGACCATCCCTGAACCAGGGCTGGGGCTTAAGAGCACATCTGTCACCATCTTACAATGCTGTGATTGCAGCCATTCCCAAATCCTCTGTGAATAGTACACACGGCCATTGTAACTCTAGTTAATGGTCACGGCAATCTGCATATGAAACCGATGGCTGGTTTGGGTCGTTATGCAACTGTATTGTTTATAAGGGCGGGGGTACCTGCCATCAGTTGAGACTGAACAGGTCACTCAGACGAGTGATGAAATGTTCTTCTCAATGAACGCTGCCTCCAGATGAACCGATTCACCTTTCTGTGATTTACAGCGACAAAACAACAAAGTCGGGCCCAGAAGGGTCAGAATTAATGGGGGCATTCAAGTTAAAGGACCCAGGGGGAGACAGGGAGGATATTGGAAGGGTTTGGGCAAAAGCCAAACTAGCTCCACTAAACAAACACACACCCACTCTGTCATACAAGTAGACCCTTGTAGAAGTGATGACTGGCCAAAATATCCTCACTATTGTGGTTACAACCTCAAATTAGCACTCCCAAATATAGCCGAACAACACAACACACACCACTGTGTCACTTGCATACTACTACTACTGCTACCACAACTGCAGAAGTTCTTTGGCCAAATAACCACAGAAAAACCAAGAAAGCCAAGTTCAAGAACTTGATGGCTGCAATGATCACCAGCGGGTCAAGTATCAAAAACTCTATCCCGTTCTGAATTTCCCAGCAGGCTGGCTGTAAATCCACTGTTGAATCGGAGTCCATCAGTTGTTTCCCCTGTTGTTTCCAAGGAATCCGGCAAAACATTCATCCGTTTTCTCTCCTAAATGGGAAACGGAACAAAGCGTTCCCTTTTCACCACCACTTCAACATGAATTTCCTCTTATTTGTCATGACCGGACTCGGTTACCACACACGTGGAGAGAGGTTCAGTCCACAGAGAGCTGCCTCGCTGAGAATGTGCAGAAGTGGTGGCAAACTCCCACGCAAAGTATTTCAGCGTTGAGACGAGGGTCAGGAAACATCCTGTCATACTCTGAACCCGATACACCGTCTCAGCACGGAAAGAACAAACACAGCGATGTGATCTACCGGTGGAGCGGACGGCCCAAGTCCCAGTTCTCTGTCCTGCGGGGGCTCCTGATCTGCGATTCTGGGCAGGGCTTCGTAGAGCAACCTGGCTCCTGAACGTCATCGACCGTGGGGAGGGGAAGAAGGGAGAGGTTAATGAAAGTAGCGCTGCTAATAATCAATACAGCCCCAAGGAGGACCCGAGGAAGCCAAGACCGAGCCTTTCTCACAGCCCGGGAACACAGGACTGCAAAGTATAGCTGCCAGGAGAAAGGAAGGCTCGTGAACAAGAAGCTGTTAAGTTTAAATCCCCTGACCGCCTAGGAAAATGCAGGTGGTGAAAGGGAACAAGAAACTCCTCTTCCTCCCTCAACAACTTGGGGCCAGGTGCCCTGGAGCAAGGCACTTGATCTGAACTGCTCCGGCGGAGCTGTTAAGTGGCCCCGTGGCAAAAGCCGGGGCTCTGCTCAATCAGCTCGGGGACGGGAATGTGTGTAGCTATGAATGTGACGCACACCGCCGGGGGGGAACGTGAGCGAGCGCTCTGTGGATCAACTCTGTCCCAAGTTAAAGGTTAAACAAGGACACCCCGCAGACACAGATGCGAAGCAGAACTGTTGTGTGACTCTATTGTGACTAGAGCAATATGGACAAGGATACGAATTTTATTGTCATTCCAGAAGACGTCCTGCATGAAAGGGGGGGAAACGAGGTACTCGGGTCCCAAGTGCAGCGCAGGTAATAGCAATAAAAAAAAAAACCAAGAGAGTACACAATAAAACAACCAATGAAAAAATATTCAAATAACATTTGTAAATAGATAAGTAAATATAAATATAGAGTGAGAGGAGTGTGAGGATAAGAATGTCGGATCTGAAAGATAAAACAAGGTGGCCAAGTGGGCCCAAAGTTCAGCGACGTCCGGATATGAGAACATAATAATACTAATGGCAGCAATTGTTCAGTTCAGTGAGATGCAGAATTTATCAGTCTCACACAGTCAGGGAAGAAACTGTTCCCCAGCCTGGTGGTTCTGGACCTGATGCTGCGTAGCCTCCTGCCTAATGGCGGGGGGGGGGGGGGGGGGACAGTCCATTTGCAGGATGGGGTAGAGTCCCTCATGATGCAGGAGGCCCTTTTGCTGCACCTGCTGATATAAATGTCACTGATGGGTAGAATGCTACCAATGATCTTTTGTGCAGCCTTTACCAACTGCTGCAACGACCGTCTGCCTGCAGCAGAGCAGCTCCTGCACCACACCGTGAAGCAGGAAGTGAGGATGCTCTCCACCATAAGGCTGTAAAAGGAAGTGAGGACCGACGTGCCAAGGCCGGCGCTCTTCAGCACCCTCAAAAAGTAGAGGTGTTTGGGGCGTCCAGATAGCATAGTGGCCTATTCTGTTGCCTACCAACACTGGGATCGCTGGTTCGAATCCTGTGTTACCTCCGGCTTGGTCGGGTGTCCCTACAGACACAATTGGCTGTGTCTGCGGGTAGGAGCCGGACGTGGGTATGTGTCCTGGTCACTGCACTAGCTCCTCCTCTGGTCGGCTGGGGCGACTGTTCAGGGAGGAGGAGGGGGAACTGGGGGGAATAGCGTGATCCTCCCACGTGCTACATCCCCCTGGTGAAAAGTCCTCACTGTCAGGTGAAAAGAAGCGGCTGGCGACTCCACATGTATGGGAGGAGGCGGGTGGTAGTCTGCAGCCCTCCCCGGATCGGCAGAGGGGGGCGGAGCAGCGACCGAGACGGCTCGGAAGAGTGGGGGTAATTGGCCAAAATTCGTATGGGGAGAAAAAGGTGGAAAAAATAAAAGGGTGTTGGTTGGCTATACGGGATCACCCTCTTAGGTTTGTAACTGGAAGTAGGTCCAGTACCGACTATGCTTTTTCAGATGAGTCAGTAACATTACAAATTATTTACATCGTATCCTGACTAGACGTTTAACATTGACATTGTAAAATAGAAGCCTTTTGCGGCGATTCAGAGCTATATTTAGCTCATCTGAATCCTGTTTTTAGCTAACGGACACTCCAGAAAATCAGGTTGTCGCATCAGAAACAGTTAAAAAACTTAAACCCAAAGACTGACCTGTATGAGCAGGTTAAAGGGGATGGAGAACGCCTTACTTACATCTCTGCCGATGGGAGTTTCTGTGAAATCCTACCTGCAACTTGCCAATGTTGTTATTTTATTGCTATTGTCGCTGCGGTGTTGAGGAGCCGCAACACAAGAGTGTTGCTCTCTTGTACTCCGAGACGTAACAGTAAAGGATCTTGACCCGTGAAAATAAAATGGCGTTTAATTCCAGTTAAGCCACTGTGTCGCCCTTTACCCAAAGACAGCTCACCGAAATGTTCTTTTTCCTTCTGCCAATCAAAAAAATATTTCTAGGTTCAGTAGGTTCTCCGCCTTTTGTCGCACTGAGAGACTCAGACCACGAGTTCATCCTCTGCAACGCACAAAGGTATAAACCTAACCACAAATATACAAACACACAGTTTGGAGAGATGTTTGAATACACAAGAGAAATTCAAATCCGACACGGGAGGCAGACACAGATTTTCCCATAAACAAACAAACACACACACACACACACACACACACACACACAGTGTACTGGCTCTGCATATCACAAGCTGAGCAGACTG